>NC_134371.1:69583890-69737149 GCF_035582795.1 Mycteria americana | reverse complement strand
CTGAGCCAGGGGCAGTGAAAACCGTCCCCCATCCCACGTCCTCTGGGCCCGCGCCCCCCAGGGCTGTGACAGGGGAAACAGGCGCGGAAATTCTCTGGGAACATGGCCGAGGCGTAGCTCCGTGGGAAGCGTGATGAGTGGATGTGGAGATGTGGGTGCAGCCAGATGACAGACCCAGCACCCGGAGGTGGGAATTGCAAATTTAGAATTGACCTAATATACAGGCTTTTGAGAACATGGAGTCTTGGGGTAAATACCGGGAGTTCATAGATTTAAGTTGCCTAACAGCCTTGTAAGAAGTTATTTCATCTTTATTATCAGAGGCTCAGCCCTTTCCATTGCTTTTGATGGAAAGGTGATGTTTCAGCACTCACAGACCCCGTCGGGGGTCAGACTTTTGTTTGTCCTGGGCATTGCTTGCAAACGCCAACCCACTCTCCTGCTCACGCCAGCGTCGCCCGCAGAAGGTAACGGCTGACGCTGACCCTCGTCACTGGCCCGCGCTCGCTGCCTCCCAGGCAGCCCAGCCAGCACCCGGTCCACGGCAGCGAGCCCGGGTGGCAGCCGGGGCAGGAGGCAGCCCCAGCCCACGGCTGCTCAGCACGGCCAGCCTGTCTTTCAGCTGACGGGGAAACGGCAAGAATTTTTTTCTGCTTGCTTTTCTTTTCCTCTTGGTGACAAGGCCAGGTTCCCCACCTTTCACTTGCTCAAGAGTATTAAAGCAGTACCAAAGCTTAACAGGGCGCATGTGCTTAGCAGCTGGCAACTGGAAATGGTTTGCTCTGGACCATACAAAATGTTGGTTTTCTGTGTAGGAATTATTTTTTGAAACACCTGATAGGGGAAAAGGTATTATGTTCACACACATGCACCACTGTTTTGTTTTGCATGAAAATGTTTATGGGGTTGTATTTGAGTGTTTTCTGTCCTAAGAACAGCGTACCTGCGGTGAGTTGCCTCATGATACAAAATTAATGTTCCCTCCTCACTTAGCATTTATTCATTACTATTGAATATGTGCTCTAAATCAGACGATTAGTTTGGCGCTCTCGCCCTGCTGCACAATGTGAGAAGGGCACATGAGGTGTTTTACTCTGCCATGACAAGAAAGTTAAGTGTCCATTGTGCAGAGTCAAAAGTTTAAAAATAAAGGAGTGGGTTCCTTGGTGTTCAGGTAATACGGAATTAAAATGTGTGTGTGGCTGTGTGCAACGCTTACCCCTCACTCGTATTGCAGTGTCTGCCTGCCAGCGGCTCTTACAGTCAACAACTTTACAGTACGTAATTTTGGATTATTTTTTCGTTAAAGAATAATAAATTAGTCTTTATGTTTGATCTCAGGAGTGAGGAACAGCCAATTAATGGACAGGATTGTCAGTGTAATCCTCCCAGAACCGGGGCTTTGTTAGTTCCAAGCTAATGAATACAGAAAGTACATCCCTGCTGCATTGTATTGTTTATTAGAATTAATTTTTTTTGCTAATATTTGTAATTATTTATCACAGCTATTTACTTGTGCTATGTAGAAATGCACAGACAATCGACTACTTCAGAGCATCAGCCAGAGAGAAGGAGGAGGTGGCTGGGTTCCCCTTTCCAGTAAGCTGTGTAATTCTATTTCATTTCATAAAATGCCTGGCAGGTACCACGTGAGCGTGTATAATCGCGTTATGGAGTCCACTGCTGAAGTGGTGCTTATAACTTAGTCCTGGTTTAGGCACCTTTAATTCCAGAGTCTTTTGAAGGTGAAAGATCGTGGCTGTCTAATTCAGCATCGCAGGCTTTACAAGGCTTCTCCCAGTCCCCTGCAGGAAGAAGCATCTCAGTTAATATCGGTCAGGTCGTCCCATCGGCGTTGCTGAGTCTTGTTAAACCCACCGTGACGCTGCATATTCTGCCAGGAGTACTGGAAATATAAATTGCTAATTTGTATCAGAATCACAGAGTAAATCCAAGCTGTTGTCATTTCTGCCGTGGTGGCTTCAGAACAGAATTCACATGATTTCTCTCAAGAGACTTTCTTGGAACGAGAGTTCAGGTTTAGGTGTTACGTTTCTGCATCTGAGGAATATTTCAGCTTTTCTTGACTTTCTGAAACTTCGGCTAATAATCTGAAAAGACTTGCCAGTCTTTTAAAATTGTTTGATAATTTCTCCCTACCAAATTGCTTGCTAACAGTACGACCAGTTGAAAGAAAAAGATTAAATTGCACAAAGATAATTTTCAAAGGCGGTGATAATTTACCCCATCTCTTCCAGGTCTGGATGGAAATCAGATTGTCAGCTGCCGTCAACAGGCAAAGTCCTCAGGCTGTAAAGCTCACGTGCTGGAATTTGTGCATTTGAAATCAAAGCTTTGCAGTGCTAGAAATGTCATTCTAAACTCCTCTTTTTTAATATTTTCTTTAGGAAAGAATTCCATTCAAAAAGGAATGTTCCAGAGAACAAAAATGAAATGTCATCTTTTATATCTCTTAAAGCCTGATATTGTGAGGATCTACTACAGTCAGTATAACCCTTTACACTGAGAAAGTTTCTGCACTTCAAGAATTTTACCATGGAACATTGTATATTGCCTTCCATAAATGTCGCTCTTTGTGCGCTCTTGCTGGACTGAAAGTGGAAATATGAACTCGCATGAAAATGCCTGCATATTAATATTTCATTTGATGCTCATAGTAATTATAATCAGGATTAATTCATTCAGAGAGCAGATACTATGCACTATGGGAATTCTAAATTATTGATTTTTGAGCGTGAGAATGAACAGAGCCGTGCCATACTGCTTCAGGAAAATCCAGAAAGGGGGTGAAGGGGAGGAAGGGCGTCTCCAGTCCCAGTGTCAGGAAGGCCATCTCCACTCCCAGGATCGGACCACTCGCGCTTCCAGTGCCACTTCCCAGCACGGGGTGCATCCTCCTCCTCCCACCCTCCGTTGCTTATTAGAGCAGTTTGGACCTCGCTAATTCTTCCCAGCCCTCCAGCCTCCTGGGAGCAGGCTCCAAAACTGTATGTCTCTGGCCCCGAGGAAGAGGAGAAAGGAAATTAAATGAGTGCAGCCTCCTCCTCAGGCAGGGCAGGAGCCTGTGAAAATGTTTTGGCTCTCCAGAAAATGCTCTTTTCCATTGATTAACTAGCAGAGACTGGAATCCCAGCTTGGGCACACAAACGTAGATGTCTGTAATAGGTTATAAGAACATTTTCTTAGCAGGTCTGCACTTTGGAAAGAAATCAGGAAGATATTGTATTGCACAAAACTCTTCCTGCTTGAGTCACGGCTGATGGGTTGCAACTTCACGGCTTTCTGTGAGTGTCTTGGGAAAAAAAGAAAGACTGAATATGAAATACAGCCATTACAAGAGAAATTTCAATTTTGCAAGGGCTAGAAAACAGCATTAAGCTATAATTAAGAAGTTATTGGGAACTTCCACAAGGCTCCAATTCAATTTAATTAATGCAGCTCTTCCTTCATCAGAAAGGCAAAGTCATTACAGTGGCATTTCAGAGGTTGCACAAATCTGGATTTTACCTCCTTTGAATGCTAGATGTAATCATAATTTTCTCATATCCATCCCGCTTTTCTTAGCAGAAGTTAAAATTCCGCAAAACTGGACTTTATAGTGGGTTCAGCATTACTCATTGTTGCATGAGCCTAATGATGTCAAGGAAGAACATTTTAAAGCATTATGCACAAAAGTTCTGCTTAAAAACAGGAGACGACACAACTTGTGCTGGTCTGCATATTAATAAAAAAAAAGAAAACGGGCTGTTGAAGCTGAGAATTAAAAACCACTGTTGATTAGCTTCATCATTAGCAATCAGTGTGTGTTATTTTTGTGTCAGACCTCTTTCTTCTACAGACTTTCAGAGACTCTTTAATAATTAGAAGAGCAAAGCTGGAAAGAGTTTTGAAGGTCTATGGGTAGAAGTACTGTAGTTTTCATGTTGCGTGTACTTTTCCCACTCACCTTTGGGCTGTGATTCTCGAAGTGGTCCTTGAGCAAACTTAGCAGCTTCTTTATGCTTAAGTAAAGTAGTTTTTTTGGAGGAGTGCGTGAAATCCAGAAGGCTCGCAGTGGTCGGTCCAGAAGGCTGGGGAGCTCCCCCTTTTGGACAATAAGGTTTTATGTCTCTTTTGTAAAGACACAAAGGTGAATTCTTACCATCTCACAGGCTGAAGATGGAGGACAGCATTCTAAAAACCAGCACGCAGGGCTAGCCTTCGTAGAGACGTCAATTCTGCGCCCTTTGTACGCATAACTGCATTTCACAGCCACAGACCCTGGTTAATTTGACACTGGGTCCCGGTTTTCCCCGGTAGAAACACAAGGAACCCCTCGGGCTGCCCCGGGTTCCTCCTGTGCGGTCGCCCAAGGCCCGGCCAGCTCACGCCGTGAAGCCCACAGGCGCAGAGTCCCGCTTCCTCCCGGGCGCGCGGCGGGTCGTGGTTGGAGCATCCTGCGGGTATTTCGCAGGCTGCCGCTGCACCCATCTTCCGCCCCGTGGCACCAGCCTGCACCGGTTCTGTGGCACCAGTTCTTTTTCCAGCGTTTGCATCCAGATGTACAGGTGACCTCCTTGCTCAGCCCGCACAACAGGACTCTTGCGTTAAGCTGAAGGAAAACAAGTCCACAATCAGTGTAATATTTCACTACAGCTAAATAGCATAACGTTAAAACGCTATAGAAAGCTTTCGTACAAATGTTGGGTCTGTGTTGGCTAAAACACCTTTCCAGTCACTGTGAGATATAAAATAATCATTATTTTTTTTCTCTTAAAAATACTTGCTTTTTCATCTTTTCTATGGAGAAGATCCAATTAGTACCCTTTGCACAGGACATTTGTTTGGTTGTTGGGAAAATTTTCCTGGTATATTATTCGTTAAATGTTTCAAAAATACCAGTTGTGGTAGTTGTAGCAATCTCTTTGCAAATCAATTGGTCTTAACTGAGTTTCTCTAGATTATAACGAAGTTACTCGGAATTGGGTCTTACACAGTTTGTGGTTTTACTTTGTATATTTTTCAAATCAATAATATATGCAATTCAAAGGTGGCAACGTTCTCAATAATTAGGTGCCTTTTTAGTAGAATAGATATTACTTAAGGCCAGCAAATTGATTAAATGGATTCACTCTCAGCCTAGGAAAGACTTTACCTTACTAGGGAAGTGTAGCGTAGACCCATATACACTGAATTTAGTGGGAGCATTTTTTATTTATTTCTAATCAGCATTACATTGATGTTAGAAAAAAACTATCTGAAATTTTTATGCACCAGATCTATGAAAAAGTCATTTTCACTTTACACTATTAATTGATATATATATAAAATCAATGTAACTGTTTAGAAAATCGGATATAATACTGTGAAAACAAAAAACCTAATCAGAAATTAAACTTTTCTTTAGTTGAAATTGTCGATAAATCTTAAAGAATAAAGATTTTAGGCTTCTTTTTGCATTTATATTTTTTTATAAACCCAGTAGACCTTATGACATTTTCCTTCTACAGCTTTCCAAGTTACAAAACTGGAAATATGACCGTAACTTATAAATGGTGCAAAGCGTATCTGTTGTGATACGTTTACTCATAGGTTTGCCAAGTAGCATATATTTTGGATTTCACATCTTAATTTTTCAGCTTAGCACATGTCTCAGAGTCATATCCTACTGCTGGAATTTATAAATGAAGATAAAAAGTATCCAATAGTGAATATGTTTTATTTACAAATATTCACTTACACAGGTAGCATTTCCTGGAACTGTACCTTTTCTTTCCCTCTGCTGCTCCTTTGCAGATTTTGTTTTAAAATGGGTACATGTAGAACAGTTTGCTTTCGGCTCTCCTCACCTTGGTGTAACACAGAGTGTCAGTAATCCAGGGCTGATTCTTGCTGTCGTCGTATTCCCGTCTAGATTCTCAATTACAAGAAAAACACTTTTCAATTCAGCGTGATTTTTTAAATCTGGCAAAATAACCCTAGCTGTAATTTTTTTCCCAAGTAAAAACATACCAGCGTAATAAGAATTTGCAGCCTGTTCAGGCTGTACTAAATAGGCTGGTGTATTTCAGTGCAATCGGGAAAAGACTTAAGACTTTGCCAGGTAATGCGCTATCCCCCGCTAACAGACGTACCGCGCTAGCTTTCCCCCGGAGCTCTCTGCGAGCGCGGGCACGTTCCCTCTCAGCAGCGCAGTAGATGGGGAACAGAACCAGCCTTGCGCGGGCGTGAGCAGAGAGCGCGAGGGCCGGTTGGGAAGAGCCAGCCTGCTGTTCGTCGCCGTCAAAGCGGGTGAAGCTATTGAAAGTGCCAACGCAACGGTATCCTCCTATGGCAATACGACACAGGAATTCCTTTCCTTAATAAGAAAATACAAACAGCAGTTATTGTTACCGCATAAAAAATATCAATAAGCAGCCCTCGGGTTGTATTTCCCAACATAATAGCGATAGATATATGCTGTTGCTGGCCTCCAGGTACTGGTACAGCCTTTCCTAATTGGCAAACCTTAACTACTGGAAGTTCAGCTGAGGTTCGTAACAGCAGCAAAGGTTTGTAGTTTTTTCCAAGTAGTGGTATTTTCCAAGCCTAGCACTGCTGGTATTTCCAGTATTTTTTATGAGCGTGTGTAATTTATTTATAAGTCCTTTGGTGCTTCAGTGAAGGTTTTATTTTCTTTTGTGGTAAAACCCTACTCTATTAGCAAGCGGAAGGTCTCTCTGCAGTAACTCGGAGAGGGGAGAAGAGCCCCGTGCCCGGCCGTGCCGACACTGGGCTGCAGCTGCAGAGGAGGTGCTGCCTTCGTCGCCGAGGCTGGGAAATGACATTTTCAAGATAAACGTAGTAGGGTACAAGCGCTGCATGACTGATGATGAATGTTGTGTCAATAGTTGTATCCACGTCTTTGTGCTTAATAGCCTTTGATGGACTTTTCTTCTATTAATTTGTCTAATTGCTTTGCAAATCCATTTATGTGTTTGGCTCCCACAGCATCCTGTGGTAATGAGTTCCACAGTTTAATTATACACTATGTGGAAAAATACTTTCTTTTCTTTGTTTTGCACCTCCTGCCTAATTCTTTCCTGACAACCCTTTGTTCTTGCATTTTGAGAAACAACAAATAATTGTTTGCCATTTCGCGCTTTTGCTGCCGTACATGATTTTCTACGCGTCTGCTGCGCCGTCCTCTCTTTCCCCAGTTGAATAGTGCTTTATTTTATCTTCCTTTGAATAGAACCTCTTCCTATTAGTTAACCATTCTCGTCACGTTTTTCATACCTTTTTTAGGTCTTCTAAATCCTTTTTGAGATAGGATGCCAGATATGCAAACTATGGCTCTCCCGTGGATTTTTATTGGCATAATGACATTTTCCATTGTCATCGGCACCTTTCTGTGTAATTCCTGCCCGTACTTTCACTTTCCTTCTCCCCTCCTGAGCACTAAGCTGATGTTCAAAAGTACCCATAAAGACTCCGTCGTCCGGGGAAGTTTTCTGAGCACCACTATCTAATGTAGTGACCTTTCACTTTGTGCGCGTCGTTAGGGCTGGCTTGCTCAACCTGGCGTGACTTGCATTTATCCGGAATGGCAGTCTCCTCCTGCTGTTGCAGCCGTGCTCCGTCCTGAGGGGCTGGGCTGGAGCTCCTGGCAGCCGAATTGCCTTTGCATTGCTCCAAGTAGTTGTGCATCGCCGATGAACTTCGTCATCTCCTTCTGTACCACTCGTCAGCCTGGGAGAAAGTTGAGCCCTGCCCAGCAGAGATCTCCCTGCGGCTGCACCAGTAACCACTTTGCTACCCCTCGTCTCCTGTCTCTTCGCGGGGGGGTGTCGGTGTCAGCTCCGCCAAGGTGGGTGATGGCCCTCTGAGATGCCACTGCCCCGCGGAAAAGCTATGCCGTCTCTTCTCCATCAAGCCCAGGTTTCAGTATGTCTCCTCATTCGGTACTTCGCCAGCGCCCACCCGTTTGCCCAGTATGGAAGTCATGCGTAATGGTCTGTGACTGCTGCTGGAGCCGTTCTGAAAAATTTGTATTATGGTCTCCACCTTCCATTCCCCTAATACTGAGGCCAACTTATGTGCCAGGTAACAAATCAGCAATTTCATATTTGATTTCCTTCAGAAGCTGGTGTCTAAGTATTTCTGTAATACACCCAATGAAGTATGCAGGCTTTTACAAGGATATCTATATTGTTTCAAAAGGTTCAGTTGGTTGCTGTTGAGCATGTATGTCTGTCTCTGTTGGGTCTGGCACCCTCCAGCAGTGCCCTTGCCCTGCTGCTGGGAGATGTCCTTCCCCGCTGAGCTCAGCGGTCACCGGTGATGTTCCCACAGCAGCCGGAGGGCATGGGCAGACCTCCTGATCTCCACTACTACCTCTTCACTGCTCCGTTATCTTACTAGATAAACTGATTAGGCCTCTTCATTAGAGTACAGATCTGGTGTAAATACTCTTGCTGTCTGAATTTAGGCATATAACTAAATTAGGCATGTGTTTAAATACAGGGTCCCGTAACTGGAGGTAAGCAACATCCAAAGCACGGAGAAGTAAGGTCAAAATGTGTGCGGTCTTCCCTTCCCCGATGTTACATGGATTTGCTGTGATATACGCAGGGAACTAACATGGGCCTGAGGACCTGGCGAAGATACTTTAGCATTAAGTACCCTGTAAGTGAGTGCAGGTCACAAGGTGGGTGGCTGTGTCACCTGCTCTCGAAAGACTAAGCATTTCACACCCAACTATGAGTAATGCTTTGTAATACTTCAGACTATGTGGGGTTTCAAATCAATAATGGAAGAATGTATTTTCAGGACGTGTATGGAAGGAAAGTAGCGGGACTGCGACATCAGAGGCGATGTCTCGAGGCAGTAGCACAGGAAGGGGAGTCCCATGCGGGCG
This sequence comes from Mycteria americana, assembly GCF_035582795.1. NCBI lineage: Eukaryota > Metazoa > Chordata > Aves > Ciconiiformes > Ciconiidae > Mycteria > Mycteria americana. The sequence goes on along the minus strand of NC_134371.1, from coordinate 69,728,250 downwards.
GGCAGCGGTGGCCCTGCTCTGCGCTCTGTTGTGGGGGTTCCCCATCCCTCTTCCTGCACAGCTCCCCTCCTCTGCACCGCTTCTCCTCCCTTGTCAGGACGGCGTGTCTTTGGGTTTGCTTCCATCCGTAAGAGGATTATCGATAAATTGTGTGATGGTTGGTCACAACTGTCTCGGCTTCACTGCGAGCTGCCTTGTTGTGGGTCTTGGCTCGATGGCTGAAACTAAACAAATCCTCACCACGCGCATCGTGTGCTGAGTACAAGCAGCAGATCCAGCTGTGAGAGTGTGTGCAAGGTATCGATACGGTTTTTTCTAGATAAAGATAATCCTGCATGTTTATCAGTACAAATCCACCCTTTTTCCTATGTTTATCGGGTGGTTTACTTCCCGCAGGTATCATTGATGAAACAGGACCTAAGGGAAGAAAAAAAGAAACTGGTAGCCACTGGGAGGGTCAGTTTAGGGGAAAAGGCTCAAAGGGAAAGATGGGGGAGAAAACCAGCTGGGGGTGCCAGGAGCCGGGGTGCCCGGGGGGCTGCTGCTGGTGGGAGCAGCCTGCAGAGCTGCCCCACGCCCGCCGGCACGGCCAGCCCCTGCCCCGCTGCCGCAGCAGCCGCGGCCTCCCTCCGATTACACCCCTCGGAAGAGGAGGACAGGGTCACTCTGAGACCCACCTCGACTGAAGGAGATGGTAGTCCTTCAGTTAGGCGGTTCTTCAGCAGGGAGGTGAAACTATCCCATGGGGTTTTGTAGAAAATACTGCCTTGTATCACAGGGAAACAGATCATGAGAATGATTATTTGCTAGCAGAATAAATTCTGTCTGGGTTCATATATATACATACATATATATACCCACCTATATATCCATATATATAGGATAACATAATAGCTATCTATTGAAAGAAATACAACTCATGCAAAATCTTTAACAGAAATCAATCCTTTCAGATGACAAAGAAATTAAGATCAGGTCACCTGAAATGATGGGATTTCTGCCAAAGCCCTTTAAATGCAGTGTATTGTGCCTAATGCACAGGCAGGGTCAGTACGTGGCTCTTAGTAAGTGCTAAGAGGTAAGATATACCTCTTACGACTGATAAATATTGAAATTATTGTAATGAGATTCATAATGAAGTAATTGGCAGTTTTCTTCTTTCCCATCACTGCTTAGGTGAAAAGTACTTCGGAGAGTCTCCTGTCCATTTTCTAGGGTTAACGGATGGAGTGGAAAACCAGAGGTCTCGAAGCATGGGCTCTGAGACTCTAGGTCCGGTTAAAATACTTCAGCATGATGAGCTTCAGAGTCTTCCTTTACTTTTTCAAGAAATGTCAACATTTCTATATATTCTGAGACTAAGTTACTTCTTTAATTTGATGAACTTTCTGCATAATGATAATTGTGAGTTTAGTTGAAGATTCTCATCAGTTTAATGACTCACCATGAAGGACATGATTATCTTAGGAAACCACGTAATCTGTTATTTTAACTCAAGGATGCCTTTTAGCTGATTTGTTCCTATACCTGTTTTCTCTTACTCATCTATTACATCTTCATATGTTCCAGCTGAGCTAAAAGCAACCATAAAGATCCTTAAGATTCCTGTTTGTGCTTTGAATACGAAGGGAAGCGGGGTAAAAGCGGACTGTGTCTGGCCCTGGGTGCGAGCGCTCCACCTGCCCTCCTTCTCCCGGTCCTTTGGGTGCAGCGGAGCTCCGGGGAGGGTGGCTCGGGAAGAGCGGGCGTGAGGGTTGTGCCCAGCTCCCTTTATCCCGTTTTTTAATTCTTTCATGAGCTGGAGCACGTCTCCGTTTCACAGCACAGCCGTAGGTGTCTCCAGTTCTGGAGGGCTGCTGTAAGCAAAGAGTTAACTGGATTAACTCCTATTCCTAACTAGACAACTGTAAATAAAAAGTTTATTAAAACTGACTGTAAATGATGCAAATCTCTCATTAAATGTTCCCAGGCAAGCAGCAATACGTAGGCTTACCTCATAAAGATTAGAGGCTAAGTTAGAGGGTAATTGTGTTTTGCATCCAAATGTAATAAGCTTCTACCGTTGGGGAGGGTGCAGACTGCTGAGCTCTTTGGAAAAGGCAGTTGTTTTTAGTGGAAATGCTTGGATTTACCTATACATCCTATCAGCTAACCTTAGTTTAAAGCTTGAACTTTTTATCTTATTACCCAGCTAGTATCATGAAATAGGGCAAACAGCCCCAACTACACTGTGAGCGCTGATGGCTGGAGTCTGCAAGGCACTTCTGACACCTGCACCACTGAAAAAACAACTTTATTTTGTCTTTCACCCCTATTTTTATTTTCTGGTTTTCATAGTTCATTTCATTTGAGTTGAACCTCAGATAGCAAACTTTGAGAGAGAAAAGGAGGCAGGACAAGGCAATAGCACTCAGAACGAACTTTTTCTTCCCATCCTTTCTTCTCACGGTGGTACAGAGAGAAGGTGGCAGACGAGCAGGTCATTTCCAACTCTTTGCCTTGAAATCTGAACTTTCAAAGGGATGTTGAGATTGTTAAGGCTCATATAGTAAAAAATAATTAGTAACGTAAACCCCATTCTGTAACCTAGTCATTATAGGGTACAGGCTTTTTGCTTTATACCTGCAGAGGGGCAGAGTATCCTTCTGCACTGTTTCTAATCTCTGTTTTAATCCTTTGCTACAGTTTGATCCTAATGAGATTAGAGACTTAAAATGATTCGGTATTACATTATTTAACATACAAGACAACTTCTGTAACCATGGTTTCATTTGTGTGCCTTTTTCACAAGAAGAGGAGCTTTCTTTTCAGTAGGGATAAATATATTTGTCAAGAAATTCTGGTAAAGCCTGAATCTCATCTTGTTTATATTAGTGTGAAAACAACGTAAATCCATTAACAAAACCAACAGACTTTTTGTATTCCAGTGTCATCTCGAAGCAGTTTGGTCCATAACGAAGGCTGAGAAGTATTATTCAGAGGATTATTACAAAAATAGCATATCCGTTGTCACTGAGGGGTTTAGATGTTTAGTATCATTTCTCAAGACAATTAAGCAGTGTGTGGAGATGTGCTGAACTTTGGAAATATTGTCACGAAATGCAGGCCTTGGGTACCAAATGCAGATGAGGGTAGGCCTGTGGCTTTGGCAGGCTGATGATCGGAGGGCTGGACGCCAGCAGAGTGCCCTGGCCCCGCTCCTGGGAGCGTGCAGCGTCTTCTGCTTTGGGGTCTCTCTCAGAAGATGGGGAAGATGCCACTCAGTACAAAGGTATCATAATCTGCCCTTCAGCGATTAAAGTGGCTTACAATCCAGGTAGGTGGGTTTAAGCCAGGACCGAAAGGCAAGCAGAAGCACACAGAAGCGACGAATACCATTTTCGAATACCATATTTCGAATACCGTTTTCCATTGACTTAGAAGGTAAATGCATCAGCGCATGAACGTTTTCTCTGTCAACGCCAGGAAGAGAAGCAAGCCTCCTGCTTCGTGTGCTTGACTGCCTGCTCCGGGCTGCCTGTGCAGCTAGCACGCTCGTGGAAAGTAGTGCCATTGTACCTTTTGTAGGGACAGTATGTTGCTCTTCATCTCTCCTTCTTCTGTGTTAGTGGAATTGCCATTCTCACATTTAATGCATATTTTTACAACCAGAAAAGCACTTCTGGTCATTTCAGAATAGCTTTATTTTGCTTTGCTATTGCAGAGAAGAAAAACATTGCAACTTCTTCCCTTCTAAATTTAAGATCAAGTCATAGTGAAATTGTCTTTCATATTGTTTTCAGCTGTTTACCTACAGTCTATAGGGCATAACGTAATAGCCTGTTTATCAGCTCGGGAAGCAGGAGGGAGAACAGAGAACACATTTATCTTGCAGAATTTAGACCAGCAAACTGAAGAAGCTATTTCAACCATACAGGAGAAGGTTTAAAAGCACTGTAGAAGATAGACGAGCAATTATTTTCCAGCACAGGCACAAGCACTTCATCCCATCAGATTATGTGAGACAAACAGAACCTGCCATGGGCTTGTAAAAGCTTAGCTAAGCTTGTTAAGGACAAGGATAGCGCCTTTGCCAAAATCTTAAGTAAATATGGTTGGAAGCTGCACAGCTCAGCGAAGACAGCATCGAGTAAAAGCTCCCGGCTGCTCTGCTCCGTAGCCCCTGTGCAAACAAAGCCTCCCTGATGGCATGAACCTCGTAAGCCTACGCACAGCTCCTACAGGCAATTCGGTCTGATATGTGAAGTGCCCGTTTGATTTGTATTGTTTTGATAACTAAGTTTTAATACGTGAATTTACTGAAAGGGAAAAATCTATTTTTTCTGTGTTGGAGTAATCTTTGACAATGGCTACACATGGATGATAGTAGATCATTAACTCAAACTTGGGCGTTTCCCTTAATATTCCAGAGCTTTCCGATGCACTAACTGCAGTTGGAGCCTGCTCTAAAATAAGAAATGTGACTGGTTTCAGAGACCTTTGCAGTATATACATTTTCAGTTAGTGAAAGAAATGCTGGTTAAAATGGCAAAAACACCCAACCCAACCAAAACAAAGAAAAAGCCATATATTCTATATGTAAGCTTGCCCTGGAAAACCAACAGATGTAGTTAAGTGAATTAGAGTGAGAAATGCCCAAGAGACACAAAAACGGAAGAAAAGGGTATGTGCGAGTGAGCCGGTGATCGCATGGCTGCGGGGTGGTGTTGACCCGGTGTTCACGCGGTGTTCACGCGGTGCCGTGGTACCTGCTGCTGCTGCTGCTGCTGCTGGTTGACTCAGGACATGAAAATCTGAGCTTGTGATCCATCTGATCACTGCTCCCGCGAGGCCACTTCTGGTACGTGCTTAAGATGGATGAGAAGTTTGGGCTATTGCCTTCCCAGAAGTCAGCCCAGGCATTTTACTGGAGCTTAAGTGCAATTTATTTATTTATTGAGGGATGTTTAAATGAGAGATACATACACTTGAACATAAAAGTGAAACCAACCCAAATATTTTTCCTGTAAAGAATCCCTATCAAACGTTCCCCTCCTAGCACCGGGTATTTCAGTGTCTGGCTGTTGCAGTCCTGGGGGCTGCTCAGGGGTCTCAGGTTGGGAGGATGATGTGAGGTGTCTTCTCCGAGGACCACCACTACACCCAGCTGCCACTCTTCCCTCATGTCCCGTGAGGAGCACCACTGCCACCCTCCTCGGGTTGACCATAAATCATCTCGATGCGGTAAATTTTCTTTTCCTCTTGTTGAAGGAAATACCAAATTACCTGTAGATTAAAATCTGTCATTGTGGTTCTGTAGTTGCTGCTGTTGGCCTTTGTTTGGAAGACTTCATCTTTCAAATGAAGTGCCAGGAGGCATCATTTTTTTGCCCCTTATTATCCACAGAGTTCACATAGTTATGGTTGGTACCCTGGGAAGTTTTAAAAGCTTTACGTGCCCATTCTCTAATTTTCTCTACTTCTCTCATTTCATTTTTTCTCTAGAAAACAAAATTTCACTTGGCTAAGCTAAAATACCCTCTTATCTAGGTTGTTGTCCTACTACGGCTGGATATCACTTCATTTAGATTATTGCTTCTCTTTAGAAGGCTTTTAAAATTGTTTTTAGTCTCCAGCAATTGCACTTAAAGACTATTAAGGACTAATCTCCCTGGAGATTTCAGGACTCCCAACTCCTATTGGCTTGTGGCTCTCCACATGAAGTGTTTATTTCTTTGTAGTGCAGCATAATTTAAGAAGAACAACAGATTCTGAAATATTTACATGCAGACATTTTCTGAAGATGAAAATGTATAACACAGACTGATCATCCGTGTATCTATCTGACAACTTCCTATTCCTAAAGCATATATTGGAATAAGAGAACATGGTAGATCTGGCCAGAGCTGTCAGATGCTATTGTCTTTGTTAATGAATTTTTCATCACTGACATGTCAGCCAAACGTTGAGGCTGGATTTCTGAAACAATTAGTTGCAGTAGCTCTCTGGCACACTTCAGGATGCTCTCTCGCATTCTCCTAGGCTGAACTCTTCCAGCGTTAATTAAAACTGACTTCAAAACCTGTATTGAAACTTCCGTCACTGTATCTGTATATATTTTGGTAGTTCAAAGAGTCATCCCCCTTCAAAAATATTTTCCCTCAAGTGAGTGCTTTTTAGGTCAAGTTATATCAGCCCATTCTAACGACAGATTGGGTAAAAGCTGACATACCCATTTTAGATAGGAGATCGTAGCAGTGTTTTTATCAGCGTGATACCACCTTAGCTTAGTAGTCCATCCAAATATACCTGATAACTTTGTGTGTTACCATGATACTCTTATCTGTATGCTTGACAAGAAAGAAGAAACACGGATTAACTGAAGAAAAGTTAAGATAGAGCAAAAATATTAGTAATAAGCTGGAAGATTTAAAGTTCTTGAATTTAATCTTTAGCCTTAAACAAAACACCAAAAGAAAAAAATCTGCCTTGGTGTGTTGACAGAATTCTGTCTTGAATGGAAGACCCGGACCTCTAAGTGTTTGGCTGGCCCAGGCACCAGGAGAGAGACGTAGCTGAGACGTAGCAGCCGTTCATACCGGAATGGATACTGCACGCTTTTTTTTCACCCTGCAAATATTAAATGATAAATGACATCCTTGGAATGATAGCTCTGAGACAACTGAATAGAAAAGGTAGGATAATGTGTAGGGCATTCAAGCTTCTGGAAGGAGCGGGTAAAGCCGTGAGGTTTCCTGCAGACTCCTCCTGTTCTGAGTGTCGGCGAGGCACAGGTGGGAAAAGCGAGTGGGTCTTTGTGGATGTGTTGTGTGAGCTCTTCCCAACGTTGTTTTGGGCTCCCTGAAGAACACAGTCTGTAATGCAAGGGACTGTAGAACGTAGATGAGGTAAAAGCAGAGAGCAGGCAGTGAGGTCGTGTGCGTTGATCTTCGTTAAGAATTAGCGGTTATGAGGTGGTCACTTCTAGTTACTGAGAAATTTTCCGCGGAGTTGGAAACAAACTCTAGCATGCCGTATGCTATAGGGGCCATCCTTACACTGTTGGAGATTAATTTCATTGCCTAATCTAATCAAGTTGTTTGCATAGCTACATAATTTCTATTATTCTGTTAACATTAGAAAAAGAGAATAAATATGCATAAATAAAAAATGATGTTCAAGTAAAATGAAGCCAGCAACTATTCTTTCACAGTGATCAAAACCAATTAAAAAGTTAGTCACATGTGTTGCTGTTTTTCCATACAGGAACTATCTAAAATACCTTTAAAATCTATTTCAATTCCAGTTCATGTATTATATTAATTCATTATAAAGCCTTTTAGTTAATTCACTTTATCCTTAAAGGCTTATGACTTTACAATTTTAATTAAATTTCATTTCATATACTACATTCATTAATATATTCCTTTAAAAGCATTTATAATTCATTGTCTTTATACATTTTACAATTAAAAATGTTACTGTAGTTTGTATCTCAAAAATAAGCAGCAGCTGCCTCTCCAAGCAACGCTAAAAAGACACTGAAAAACCTCCAGCCTTATCTCAACATTGCTTTTTACTCCTCGTACCCTAATCCGTGCTTCCAGAGTTGTCAGTGACTCAACAAAAGAGCCTCTTCATGGCAGGCAGCAGCCCTGACCTTGCTAATTCTTCCCATTACCATAAGCTGAAGTACATTTGGTAAAGCTGTCAGTAGTCATGCAGCAATGGGAGGCTCATGTTTTTTCCAAGCACAGAATTTATTTAGAGGATTACTTCAAAAGTCTGCTTTTTTTTCTGAAACGGTAGTGAGTATTTTCGAACTAGGTATGTTCACGGGAAGCTCTGCTATGTTTGGGTGGCTGTACATTTGGCCAGGTCCTTACTAGGACTCTATTTGCATTATTAATGTGTTTTTAACAACTGATGTATAAAGAGCAAGCTGAGACTATTTAGCACAATTGCCATCCAAATGAGAGTTATAAAATTTCAGCATCTGGTAGTATTGCCAATGGCCAGCCAAAGACCTCCCGCTAAGGCAAATCTGTGCAGCCAACCAGAATTCTTTAGGTGGAAAATTAAGTAGAAAAGAAAGGACGTGCAAGTCTTATGTTGGGTATAGAAACAAATACCGGAAAGAAAGGGTGTGCAAGTCTCGTGTTGGTTGTGGAAACAAATACCAGAATTTATAGGTAAATCTAAATACAGAAGGCTCTGTGGCTAGATGAAAATATTCTGGTTTTAATTCAGAATTTCAGGTTCAAAGAAAAAAGGAAACCAACACACTTATTTTAGTTTGTCTAAGGGGTGCATAGAATCTCTGTACACGTGTTCCCTGTAGATTAGTTACGCCAAGATGGAAAGGCTGATTGACGTCTTTGGAAAATAAAGGAAGTATGAGCTACAGAACTCAACTAATACCTCCAAATCTCATTTGAGACGGCCTCTGTAGATCATTTTATTGAGGGAGTGTGCAGTGTGAGCTCCCGAGGCACAGACCGGGTCATGGACAACGTTATGGCCAGGGTTCTCACTGGCGGTGGAGTACTGGCATGCGAAGCACAAGGTTTAAGGCATCACTACTCAGATTCGCCATCAGAAGCACAATCAAGACGTGTACATTCGTATCCCTGTACTTGAGGGACAAGTGGGCAAGCTGGATGTCCCACAGCCTTCGGAGGAGCGGTTCTGGGCTGTGCTCCCCTTTGCCGGCAGCCCCCTTTCCGCCCCTCTCCCCAGGGCTCAGCCGGGGCTGACGGCTCTGCGGGAGCCTCTCCCGCCCTGGGTTCCTCATCCCCTCCAGGATCCCATTTGGAGCAGGGACCCCGCTCCCTGCCGAGGGACGTAAACTCCCTCCGCTCCGCCACAGCCAGCAGTCTCCATCCCCACGGCGGGATTTTCACTTAGCCTTCCCTTTCCCACCAGTTAGTTCTTTTCTGGTGGTCTAGAGCGAGCTCCTATACTGACAGGTGGGGATTAATCTTTATTAATCTTTATGTCTCTCATGATGTTTAAAATCTCACGATCCCACGCCACGTCTCGCTGCTGTGAAGGTACAAAGCTGGGCGTTTCTGTGGCTCGCATCAGCTCTCAGCAAACTGTGCTCAGCTGCAGAGCCAAGGGACACGGGCTCGTTGGACGCCGTCCTGACAAAAGAGGCAGGCACTGGTCTTCGTGATGGGAAACTGGGGCAGAGGGGTGCACGATTCTCAAACGTCCCTGGGAAAATACATTCAGCAAACAAAACCATTTTAAGGTAGTCCTTTTTTAAAAAAAGATTCACTTTCTTGTCCCTTCTGATTACCTCAGCATATAAACAAATGTTGATGTCGTGTTAGACACACACATTGCCGTAGGTTGCAGTGCCGAAAGCCGAAGAAGATAATTGAATTCCAACAGTGGCATCAATTTGATCAGTGCTCTAAATGGACACTCAAATTAGCATCTTTCCTAACATAGAATAATTATGCCAGAAATTAGAGATGAGATGCTGACAAGTATTTGCATCATATTTTCAGCCTAAAGGGCATAGCTTTTCTAATGCTAATATTCTACCTTGTTGGGTTTGTAAAGGTTTTGTTTCTTACAAGTTTGGGGTATCAATGTACACACCCCCTGGCTGTGAATGCTCAGCAGATCCCAGCTCCGTATCGAGCAGCACCGCTCCGCTCCGTCGGCAGTGGGAGCACTATGCTGATTTACACCACTGAGAATCTCTCTTCTGTTTTCCTACATTTCCACTGTATCTTTTATTTCTGAAAAGCCACAAGAGCTTCGTAAGCTATTTTTCTTTCACATATCTATCTAGGTAACACTTTCATCATTGCACTTCAGAATAGAATTTCTGTGCTTCCCTCTGCATTCACGTAACTGCAGAGGAGGATCTACACCCTGGTATAGCGTAGGTACTCCTAGCGTATGCTCATAATTGCCCTCATCTGGGTCTTGTTGATGCTGAGGACCACCGCAGTCAGCGTCAGAATTCATGCGGACATGGACGATCTGGTCTTCAACACTTCTGCATTCCTGTTCTGTGTTCCTGTCCCCATGGGAGTGGAGTAAAATGGGCAGATTTAGTTTTCACCAGCAGTCGGGTGGGGCTGTGTCAGACAACATGCGTGGTCTGCTGTTCCTTTTCATGGGCTCGTAGGGTCTGTGATGTTTTGGGATGGCAATTGTACTAAAACCTTTCAAGAGAGAATAATATGCACTCGCGCTCCCCGCTGACCATGAAGAGGTCAACTCAAACACAGTCTAATCTTTTATTATAGAATTGCAATCAATATTGAATAACAAGTACTTTTGATTTGTGTTAATGTTGGTAAATTCTTCAATGTTAGAGTACTGAAAATGCTATTAAATAGGTTAATGTGTTTGCTTGTCCTGTAATAAGATGTTTAATAGCGAATAAGCTGTTGCAGTAGCAACAAGATAAATTTATTTGTTGTCTATCTCCAACTGCCTCGTGCCTCTTAGCGTTCTGTATTCTACTCAAAACTGATAAACATCTATTTCTTAGTTACGTTGGCCTTTCAGCTTTATTATGCCTGTAAAATTTTAGGCTAATTTTGTTAGCTAACCCTCTTCCTTCTTCTCTGCAGTTGGATACCTGGAGCTAAGGGATCTATTCTTACAGAAAGAAATTCATAAAACTAAAAAATAAAAAGAGATCAGAACTCTGAATGTCAAAATTCCATATACCCCAAATACATAGTCTTTGTTTCTTGTATTTATAGCTGTGAACATGTGATAGTGGCTATGAAAGGAAGTGGAATTTGATGTATAAAAAGGGTAGTATTGTGTGGTTCTTGATGAAAGTAAAAAGTTACAATTATGATGGCAATAACTTTTTTTTAATTTTACTTTGTTTTGAGTCGATGAGATAGGACAAGTCTGATTGACTTCATCTGCTTCTGAGAAGTGTAATAATCCCACGAAAATTCGTTGGCTGGCATGTCTTACTGGTATTATGTAACAGAATATATGAATAAAATTATGTACTGAACTATAGGAATAAATATAGGAAAAATGTGGCTCTGTCATGATACCATCATGAGAGCAGTGACAGATCGCGGAAAGCTCTAGCTGCGTCTGCAGCTCTGAGGACATTTCATAACGTGCAGCATTGCCAGAGGTGCCGACGCTCGCTGGCGTTGGCGGTGCTGGGGTTGCCCTCGGCTCGTGTAGAAATAACGGCCACTTCTGGGAAATAACGATCCTTACTTTTTTGAACAAATCATTTGTTTGTCTTTCATGCTTGATGTTTTAAAATATTGTTTACCTTTTCAGAGCCTCCTAATTTTCCTTTGTTAAAGAACCAAGGCTCTTTCAAGCTCTGCAAATATTATTTTATTAGTGTGCCTAATGTTCATCTGATTTGAATATGAAAGTAGGCTGAAGGCTGTTCAGTAAAATATATGGTTGCAGGAGAAAGGCAGTGCATCCTATGCTATTGCAGATTTGCTCTGTAATAGAGTAATAACTAAATCAGTAACATGGTTTAGACTTAACCCTTCAGGAAATAATGTTTCTCCACCTTGGTGAAACTCCTCCATCGTTCAGCCTCTGCTTGGTAAAAACCCAGTCTAAGTCTCTGTTGTTTTGGCGTTGCTGCACTACCTTCAAACGATCTGTCCTGGTTTCAGCTGAGACAGAGTTAATTTTCTCCCTAGTAGCTGACACGGTGCTGTCTTTTGGATTTAGTGTGGGAAGAATGTGATACCACACGGATGGTTTAGTTGTTGCTGAGCAGTGCTTACACTGGTCAAGGGCTTTTCAGCTCCCCATGCTCTGCCGGGCGCACAAGGAGCTGGGAGGGGGCACAGCCGGGACAGCTGCCCCCCGCTGCCCAAAGGGCTGTTCCAGACCATACGGCGTCATGCCCAGTATAGAAACTGGGGGGGGTGGCTGGGGGCAGCAATCACTGCTCGGGGATGGGATGGGCATCGGTCAGTGGGCAGTGAGCAGTTGCATTGTGCATCACTTGTTTTGTACATTCTTTTATCATTATTATTTTCTCTTCCTCTGCTGTCCTATTAAACTGTCTTTATCTCAACCCACGGGTTTTACTTTTTTTTTCCAATTCTCTCCCCCCTCCCACCGGGGGCTGGGAGGGTGAGCGAGCGGCTGTGTGGTGCTTAGTTGCTGACTGGGTTTAAAACACGCTATTGAAAATAATCATCTTCCTTTTTTAAACTTTATTATTGCTCAAATTCATTCATTGTTATTGTTAACAATAGTCTCTCGGGTGGAAGCAGGACCAAAGGGTACACCCCTGGAGGTGCCCGTGGCACCGTGGGCCAGGAGCTCCCGCGTGGCTGAGGCTGGAGCTCTTGGGGCACGGGTGAAGGCGTCAGCCCGGGACAGCCACCCCCAGCATGCCCTGTCCTCCGCCACCCAATATCCCTTCGCGTGCATTGTGTCTTTAACGCTGTGCCTTACCGTGCGGCTTAGCTGGTTATTTCTGTGCGTCACTGCAAATATTTTGTATTTTCCAGTGTAGAGCAAAGCCGTATGACTTTAGTCTAAGGAGGCCCACCAGTACCTTGCTTTTGAAGCCAGACATTCAAAAGGAAAATTCGAAAAAGGTCTATAGTGTTAAGGTCAGCTGAGGAAAACCTCTCCCTCTCTAAAATGGGATTGCAATTCAGCTGTTCCTGTATATCTAATTAGACAAAATGTCCACTAAAGCGTGATATCACCTTACGGGTGATGTCTGTGCTTTTGTTTAAATGGGGGGGTCACGCGCATCATGAGTACTGGCCGCTGCCTGCACTGTTGGGCGCAGCTTCACTTACTTGCATAATTGCTATTCCCATAACTAATTCCACAAATCCAACGATACTTCTTGTAAAAATGGGCAACTCACATAATCAGGATTGTGCGGTGTAGGCTCCTTGCTGCAAAGCGTGTAAGTGGAGAACGCGGAGGAGGTTGTCTTCTCAGACTGCAGAGTATTTGCTGGAAGATTGATAGACTTCATGTTTCTGAGTTCATTCCTTTTGTAGCAAAGCAGGATTGAATTGTTTCACTATAACTCTCAAGTGGCAAATTATTTCAACAACTCCGTGAGCAACCACATTTGCACAGCCTGATTGGCTACCCTAAAGGCAGAACCAATTTAATTATGCCAGTATGCTAATACGCACAGAAATCTGGACTCACCTTCAAGACATCAGAGTACATAGTCCTTTCAGAGCAATGAGGTCGATGTGGTCAGGTTTTATGTTAAAAGTGATGGGAGACAGGTCTGTAATTGTCAGATTTAGCAAGTTAGCAACATTCAGATGTTTCCTAATAGTGATGAAGCATTTCATGTGACAATAAATACCGTGCTGAGTATAGCAATCACCATGATGGAGTGTAGTGTGGCTCTGGAAACTTTCCAGAAGATCAGGTTTTGCATCATTATGTGCAATTCCTAGTAACCTAGGGAAAATTATCTGAAAATATGTTCATTAGAAATTCAGTATAAAAACATCTTGCATGCATTGCTAATAAAATGTACCTGCGAATATACACTTTTTCCTGGGGTATGTATTTTATAGCTTAAAATATTTTGGTAGCTTTGCGGCACATGTTGCTGAGAGGTGTTATTTTATGTGAGAATATCCTGGTCAAAAGGAAGATTTGCTCCTAAGATTGAATAAAGAACTATGAGTGTACTAGTGATGAGAACTCACTTCAATTGTTTAACAGTTTTATTTAAAATAAAATTGATGATTATCTTTCATTATTGTATACAGGTGCTTAAGAGTCTTGAGTGTTCATTGAAAAATTGCTTAGCTATTAATTTTGAAATTTAAGTGCCCGAACAGGATTACCTCATTGCCTTTGACACACGTGCACACATATGCCCCCCCCAATTACCGCTTTTGCCTACTGAGATTTGAAGACAGACCGTGTGAATTGAGATGTATGGATTTAAATGCACCACTACGGAAGGAGTGGCCGGTCTGTGTTCTTGCTGCGACTACCGATCTCTTGTGTAACCTCAGCTGCAGGCAAATCGTTGTGCCTAGGTTCCGCGAGTGGTGAGAGGACAGGAGAAGGCATAAACTGAAGCTGTCGTGTCATGAAGTATGTGTCACGTTTCTCAGCAAACCCGTACCACCCACCAAACCCCAATGGCCCTTATTAAATTCTGAGGGTACTGAGTAATATTTTATTATAATTTTTATTTTCACATGAAGCGTTTTAAGAAAATAATAGGCTGAACTATCCCAGGGCACACTTAGGGGTTTGCAACTTCCAAGCAAACGGTTCAGAGTTGCCTCTGTGAAGCCCGTTCTGAAGTTCGTGGCGTTGCCCGTGGCAGTGACCTGGGTGGACAGACAGCTCCTCAGCTTAGCTGTTGCCCTGCTCAGAGACTGCCTCAGCTTCTCTCTCCAAAAAGCGGATGTGGTGACACTCACATCCTTTCAAGCTGCCGACCTCTCTATACGGAAGATTCCGTGGTTTAGATTATTGTTAACAATAGCAATAGCGTGGCAAGAAGTGGTGCTCATGCTCGTGCGCATTCAGCATCCCTGTACTGCTCCCCGTGCTGTAAACGTGACCTCGAGCTGCCTCCGCTATGCCTCGTAATGGAAACTATTTCAGAGTTTTTAATCTTTTTGTTTCCATGGGGTTTTTTTTAAATTTTCTGCTTCCCTTTCCTGTATTCCCTTTGCATACCTGCAGTCAGCTGCTGAGCAGAATGAGGTATGGTATTCTGCGGTGTAGGAGATGATCTTGGAAGAAGCTGTAGTATCCATGAAAACGTCCCTTTTGAGTACCACGACGCTGCTTACTAGTTAACGTCTGGAAGATGAGACGCAGCCCCGCTGGACTGCTGCTTTCCATGAAATCCTGCCTGACGTCCCTGTTTTATCTGCGTTATCCCTCTGCTAATCTTTCTCCATGCTCCAAGGAAGCGCTGCTCACCGAGCGTCACCGCTGTCTCCCGCTGAGCGGCATTTCTGTTTGAAGACCCCAGAAAACGGCCCTGGGTGTTTTCTGTAATATCAGCGCTTTTCCTCCCTCCCCTTCCCTGTGCACATCATCACTTCCACTGGCGTGCTGTCACAGACGTACTGCTCACACCAACATTTTCTTCAGCTCTTAGATTATTTCCCGTCCCGTTCTTCTCTGTGGCATCTCAATTCTCATCAGCACCTGCTGAGCCAAGGCTGGGGTTTGCCGAGTTGATCCAAATCACCCGAAGGGGATTTGTGATACAGCAGTAGAACTTATCGGTAGAAAACTGCACCTCTTTACCCCCTTTGTTTGCCTTTTAAAATCCATTGTTTTGCAAGACGTGTGACACATCTTCCCTTGTTTTATCTGTCTGCTTTAGTGTACTTAGGAAAGACTTACCGTAATTGCTATCCCAAATTTGGAGTTGAAGTAACGGCAATAAATCCATCTCTACCAGATCCCCCCTCACCCTCATTAAAGACGACTCTTCCGCAAAGGATCCAAGGGAGAAGAGTCAGAGAGAACAAATAAATAGGAGATTTCTTCTGTGCAGACGTCACAGCATGGCAAATGCCGGTGCCGGTGGACCTCGCAGGAAGCCCGTCCCGAGGACGCGCACCTAACAAATGCCTCTTCGTGGGAAAGCTGTGAAGTTGGTCTGCGAGCTCTTTTAGACCCTAGACCCCTTTCAAGGGAGCTTTTGGTTTTATAAAGATTCTCTGAGCAGAAGTGAGTTGGCACTCGTTGCTGAAGGGCTGGTGTAATGATGTCGTCTCTCTGCACATGCTAAAAGATAAGATAAGTACAAGCAGTCTGCGAGCGAAGGAGCAGATTGCAGAAGACTGTCTTTCAAAGTGACAAGGTTATTGATGACTTTGAGCAAGTCCAGATGTCAAAGAAAAGCATCCAGTCTCTTGATTACTTGAACACGAAAACCATACTTCTGCCAACTGCAGCTAGATGCAATTCCATAATTAGAGACTAACCTTAAATAAATATTTCCATGTTTATTCTCATCATCATCCCCGAGGAGGAGTGTATCAGCCAGCTGAGGTGTTACTTGGTGTTCGTTAGTGACGGGCGGTCTGTCCACGCTGAGAAGACTAGATGGGGGAACAAACACAGTTGGTATGACTGAACCTAATGCTTTGCTGCCAGAGGTAACCACACCGGAGAATCCTTTTCTAAAACAGGTCAGGTTTGCATTTTTTCCTCTTGTTTGCAAGCAGATGCAGAGCTTTACTCCCTGCGCTGCCTGGATACATTTCACCTGAATTTGTAAAGTCTTCGGTGGAAGCAGCGCAAGCTGCACTGGTGCTATTCGCTCTAATTTGTTTTCGTGAACCTAACCTGGCTCTGGGCTTTCAGTGCACCGCATTTTCCAAAACTGACTTGCATTATGTGGCGCTCTTTTTCTTCAAAACAGCTATTTTTTCCTTGCTGTGGAAACCTGTGATAACATAACATGGGGGGAAAATTCTCAGAGCAAGCTGTGTACAAAGAAGAGCAGCTAGAAATAATGTTATTTTTCGTAGCTTAGTAATTTTCTGTGGGGCACCGATGGTGGTGGAGCTGTGTGTGTGTATCTTTAGTGAGCCCATCTGTAAGTGCACCGTGGCCATTTTGGCTGAATAAGGAACGCAGGCTTTGGGAATCTTCTCTACCTTCATTTTTAGCCTGGTATGAGTGATTTCAGTGTCTCTGGGTTCCCCCCCCCCCCCGATTTTGTTTTGTTTTTTGTTTTAGCTACCCTCAAACCCCCAGTTTTAGAACACTTTTCCCCGGTCTAGTCTTTTTTGTTATCTTCTCCTTTGCTGCATTAAGATGCAATTACGTACTTCAGTTAATTGCTAGTTACTTAATGTCAAAATGCGTAATGTGTCTGAAATGTCCTCTATTTTTCTCTGTCAAAATCATATGTAGCAGAGGAAAAAATGCAAGCTATTAAGGTTATGTCTTGTCAAGAATTTACCTAAAAAGCTACTTTTTTCCTGATGGGACATATATCGTCGTTTTGGGTACAGTGCTCTGATTATAGGCAGTTAAAATGTATAAACTGTTTCTATAACATAGTCTTAGTTCTTGAGGGACTTTATGTGTAGGACGTATTTCCTCAGAATTATAAATTCACATTTGGTTTGGCACCTACTTAGGGGCTGATAAAGCTGGAAACATTTTTCCAGACTAATGTAACTGGACAGCAGCAAGTGCCAAAAAGCATTAGGAAAATGGAAATCTGTTCTGTTTCACAGCTGAATTTACCCTTTTATAGACACTGAATGTGTTTGAATATTTTATTTCAAATCTGTGTGAGGTTGGTGGAAAAAGGTTTAAATTAATAAATGACATAATTAATGGCAGATACGATAATGGCACACCTGGTTGAAATACGTTTTCTTCTAAAAAATAGTTTTGCTCAGTTCACATTGGAAGACTTGTATATTTCTTTAAGAGCTCTTAAGTCACACGATTTTTAGCACGTAAAAATTATTCTAAAAGAAAATTATGAAAGATGTAGAGTCAGCCTTTGGGTGAGGGAGTGCTGGAAAGAGTAGTCCTGGAGCAGTTTGACATGGACTGTTGTGCCAAGAATACATGAAAAAGAGTTTTGTGCTTAACTGGAAAAATATTAGTTCTTCATTTAAATAAACTCTGTGTCATAGTCCAGGTAACAGGAGGCCCATTTAAGGCTGGGGGAAAAAAAAAAACCCACACCTTAATTCTGTCGTTTTCCTCACTTTTGGAAACATGACTTTGAACCTTAATAACGCACGCAAAATATTTTTGTGGGAGAACTCCGTATCTAGACTGAAGATGTCAAGCAGGCGGCTGGGGAGCTCCTGCTCTCCCCGGGGCCCACCTGCCCTGCGGTTCGGGGAGCAGCACCAGAGAGGTGAAGAAGCACCCCGAGAGCCTGCGCACCCACCCCTCCTCCTGCAGCGCCGGCAGGGGCCAGAGGGGACTTTGGGACTTTGGAAGCAGGAGAATTCCCGTTTCTGGCAGTTTACTTCCTACCAGCTATAAAATCTGAGTCTCAGAAAGACGGTAGGGTTGGCAACAGGTAGGCTTTGTTATGGTATTTTACTTTGTTTCTCTACAGAAAGAGTAGTCCCTTATAGAAAGTCTATTTAATTCTGTGGCTTAATCAAAAATTACAGCAAACCGTCAGAATTTGGCATTCCACAGCTTTTTCCATCTGAATTACTAGTTCATGAAAATTTTAATGAGCAGCCCACCTAAAAACATAAACCAAATTAAAAGTACGCAGGGAGTATATTGTGCTTCATACCTCCCTCCACTCAGCTGTACAATATTTGCTAATTACGATAATGTTTGGCATCAGAAAATAATAATAAAACGTAGTTTTGTCTATAGCTTTCTGTTACATCCGCTATGTAAAGGAATTATTGAAACTACAGCTAAGTAGTAACATAAGAAAACATACTAAAAATATTCACACATCTTGCAGTTTGCCTCCTCCACTTGGCTTCCTCTCAGCAAATGTGCCAGCAGGACTGTTTCTGTCCCTTCTTTATTTTCATTATCTCTAACCGCAAGGAGAAACCATCCGTGCCGGGTATGGCAAATCTCTTGTCTGCAGGGACGCGTTTCAAGGCTGGTGTGGCGTGGGCGTCGTGCTCCAGATCTGCAGCACCTTCCTGGATGTCCACGGTTCAGAAGGTCCTGGGGTGCCTCAAAATCCCCTGCAAAGCACCTGGTCAACCCACTCCCCCCCGGGACAGGGCCAAGCCACCACGGGCTCCAGCTCCTGTCCCGAACCGTTCTGTTTCACGTTCACTCCTTACAGCCAGACACTGGCCCGTTAACTTCCACTGAAGCCCACATCCGGGCCACGTTTAGGAAGACGATGACTCCATGTCCGTTGGAATAAAGGTCAACCATTAAATAAATAAAACGCAACTCCAATTTCTTCGATTTTGTAGGAGTTTTCAATCCTACAAAACCACTAAGCGTTATTTAGTGAGACCAACATATGCACTCCGTCATAGACAGGCAAGTAGGATTTAGTTAAAATAATCACAAAATGAGAAAACCTAAGAGCCTACTTGTCCAGTCGGGGTGGCTCTCCCTGCCGTCCCTCCCTGCGGCTGTCTGCTCTGGTTCCCCTGTCTCGCTTCTTTCTCTCTCAGGCTTGGCGTGCCCCCAGAGCGTGTTTGCAGTTTCTCTGCCTACCTTTCCTCTCTTTCACTTGAGCTCTCATCTCTTCCTCCACAGCTTATTTTCTATTTCCAAGCCCTTTTTCTTCTTGTCTATTTTACTTTCTCATTAAACTTGTCTTGGCTCTCTCCAGACTGACCCGGCATGTTTGGTTGGCAGGGTACATTTCACTATGCTGCTTTTCGTCTGCTTGAAGTACAAAAATATTGATATTTACAGAGCTTGTTGTAAAAATCAATATTGCACTAGGCAGAGCAGAACAGCTGCTGTGTTGTAAAGCCGGTCCTGTCAGCCTCGAAAACGGAGAGGGTTTTAAGAAATCAGGAAAAGAGTGAGCAAACCTATGTTTATGAGAGTTTGGTCTGAAAGCACTGCGGTAGCGTGATGCAATTTCTTGTCTTGCTTGCAGAGAGACATGTTTATTATGAAAAAAAAACATTCTACAAGCATCATTTTTGGCTAATGCAGTAGCACACAGGTATACATCCCCTTCAGTTCAACCTTCCTCCGTATATATTACCGTGAAATCGTGGATATTAACTGCCTGGTAATTCACACAGGAGAACATACTAGTAAATTAATTAGCTCATAGGTAAAGCTGGTAGTAGCTACTTCTTTGCTTCAGAGCATACAGATTTTCACTTTTACTATTTTGAAAGCAGGCGTATTGGCTCTTGCAGAGCACATCTGGACCTTGGACCGTCAGTAGTCCAAAGGATTATTAGTATTATCAACGCGCTAATACTAACAGCTTGGAAACCACTGGGTAAAATAATTCAAAGGGGGTTTTTGCCAAACAGAGCAAGTCAACAACTGGGAGCTGCCGGTCGGTTCTTCAGGCAGTGCCAAGCCCTTTCGCTGGCTACTGCCTTCGGTAGCCATGAAGTTCACCATTTGCACTTTGGAGTACCCCGGGGACGATGAAGAAACGGAATCAGTTCGCAGCAAATAAACTAGATTTTTCTGGTTGCGCACAAGCTGCCATTTCAACGTGGAAGGAGAGAGACAAATGCTTTTTGCAAGTGTTATCCACTTCAGACAGGGGTTTAAGCATTTGCTTGGCCCCATGCAGCCGAACAGTCTCTAAACCAAACTACATATGATTAAGTACCTTAATGAAATGTAGTATTGAGACTGAGATGATTTCACATAATTTTGAAATATTAAATAGCTTAATTTTTTTTTTTAATCTTTGGGGGGCTTTTTTTGCCTCTAAGCAGCACTTCTTAAGCAATTTTCTAACTTCAGGACTCTGTTTTCAAAAACGTTCTTTTTACATGCCAGAGGAAAAAAGCCGGTAGTAAACAAACCCGTGAATTGATACTAATGCAAATTCCTCATGAATTTCACAGCCTCATGAACCTCTTAGCTCTTAAAAGCCTTTGGAAACCTTTTCATCCTGGTTTTATTTGGCAAATTGTAGTCAATTGTACCTCATGAATTTCTATTTTCCTAAGCACTAGCTTGCTGCCCACAAATGTAATTATACTAACTTCCTTTCCTTTGGAATTCAAAAACTTTATCCATCATTTCTCTTCCTTGAAAAATGTTTTGATGTTTTCAGTAGAATATGTGTTTTCATCTTTAAGCTTAAGTTTGGTCAAAACAATAAAAAATTGTATTTCTTCCCCTTCTGTATGATTAATAATTGCCTAATATTCTATTTTCTCTAGTAGCTTTCTTGTTATTTAGTCAGGAAATGAGTTTAGGCTCTATTTCTCAATATCATTTAATAAAACTGAGGAAGTCAATTCTAATGAAACACAGGAGGGTCCCTCTGGACATCAGGAAAGGCTTTGTCACTGTGAGGGTGACCGAGCACCGGCACGGGTTGCCCGGGGAGGTGGTGGGGTCTCCATCCTCAGGCATATCCACAACCCAACCGCACGGGGTCCTGGGCCACCTGCTCTAGGGGCTTGCGCCAGATGAGCTCCAGAGGTCCCTGCCAACCTCAACCAGTCTGTCTTTCTGTGAAAATTCTTTACAAGCTTTTTAGGTCATGAGGCTAAGGAAGAAATTCCCCGCTCTGAGGGGCAATTGGCCCAGGTTGCCCAGAGAAGCTGTGGGTGCCCCATCCCTGGCAGTGGTCAAGGCCAGGCTGGATGGGGCTCTGAGCAACCTGGTCTGGTGGAAGGTGTCCCTGCCATGGCAGGGGGTGGAACTGGAGGGTCTGTAAGGCCCCTTCCAGCCCAAACCATCCTGTGATTCTGTGATTCTATATCAGCAGTGGGTGAGAGCAGAGTCCCCTTAGTCGAAGTTAGTAGAAACTTGATTACTCACTTCAGTCATGTTGACTTTTCCAATTTATTTTAACAAAAGGCTTTATGACAGGAGCTAAGAATTTACATGGGCAATGAGTCATTTGTTTTTCATCCATATGGGAAAAGGTTAATTGTTGATGAAACATGCTTTTTTTTCCCCCTTTCATATCCTGGCCTCTGAGCAAATCCTTAATAATTACTAGTATCACAGTATATATAAAATTCAACCTTCATAATTTGCTAAATAAGTCTGTATTTCTCCACTTGAAGTTGCCTTAGGGAAGCTTGAACTAAGACATCATTTTTTTCTTAATTTTTCTGAAATATCTATATTCAGGGATAGGTACTTCTTGCTCATTCGAGACACTTTATGAAAATTAGATGAAAGTGCTCTAGCCACACTTTCCAGTCTACATTATGAAAATATGATTTATGTAGAACCATTCCCTTAGGAATCAAGTCTTTAAAGTAATAGAAACTTTTTTAGCATTTTACCTTTCTAGACACGCTGTCACCTTGTGGTTGGATCTTGTTAATGCAGGAGCCTCTCCGAGATATTTCACTAACACCCTTGATTAATCTCTATAAAATTTGTTTGCAACTGTAAAATATTTGCTGCAAATTCTAAGCACTTCAAAAAATCTTAAATATTCACCAGTATGTGCTACCCAATTCTCTATGAAGCCTCCACAACTGGAATTTTTAAATCCTGAAGCAACTTGAATGTCTAAAGTCTGATTAATTCCTCTCTATCTACCTAAGGGATACACTCAGTAGCTGGCATATTACTGTCAAGGAGCTCTGTGTTTGGTACTTAAAAGCAAGATTTGTCACATCCTTAGCTACACTTCCAAAACCAAGTGGTGACAGTAGAGCCTGGGTAGCTCAGAAGTGCAGCAGGAACCACCAGCTCCATCAATAAATGCAAGGCCGGTACAAGCATGAATGAGATGTGCCTCCACATAGCACACAGATTTTTGTTCAATTGGATGTATGAAGGCCCAGTGCAAAACTTGTCTTTTCTAGATCAGGATTAAGATGAGGATTCTTGGTGGACTCATGTGGCACTTCTGGAGCACATAATTTGAATAATAATTATGAATTCTAAATGTCCTTAAATTAAAGAAAGAACAGTTAAAACATATATAATAGTTAAGTGCTATAAAAATACTACCATATATTTGGAACTGGCTTCTCTGATATATTCATATTTTCTCCTTTCTGTTTGGATCTATTCTATTCTATCAGCTTTATTCTTTTTTCTGATAACTGACCATATGCTGTATACGATGGAGCTAGCTTCTGTCTAATAACTGTAATGCATTATTCCAGTGATTTCCATTCATTGGTCACTCAATATTGTTGATGAAGGATTTCTTGGATTTTTATAGTCCTAAGTTCTTGCTAGGAATAGAGTCCATTGAAATCATCATGGAGTTACAATTCCTGTTGCAGTAAGAACTACAGGTTAGGTATGAGACATAATGAGGTCATCCTCAGCAAAAGGAATTTAGGAGGTTTTGGTTTATTTTCTTTGTTTTCCCTTTTCCTCTCTTGATCTTTGAGAGAGAAGAGGGATGATGGAAGAGAGTCATCTCCTTGTGTCCACTAAGATGACCCTTTGGCCACTAGCCACGATATCTTCCGATACCTTCCTTATACATCACATAGGAATCCAGTAACGTAACATGAGAATGGCAGGACATTTAAATTATCATCTCTCCAATTTCAGAAAATATGTGCTTGGAAGAAGAAATCCAGTAGTAAAAATACAGAGATCCAGCAGTGGCTGTTGAATGTGGAGCAATACTTTCAAGTAGGCTGTGGGCATATGCCACTACAGCCTCGTTGGGTGTTAGATGGGCATATAACTTTGGATGTACTTTATAAAAAGAAGATTTGCAAGGTCCAGCTGGCCAAGTGCCAGAGTAAGTTGGCCCAGAGGTGAAGTCACCCCTGCTCTGAGCAGGAGGGTGCTCTGGGGAGCTCCAGTCCCCTCCAGCCCGAATTACGCTCCGGCTCTGGGACTTCAAGGTCCACAAGCACACCCTTTGCTCCTTGCCAGTTTTTACCACCTCCTTTTTAACTTTAAAGTGCCCTTAGATCTCTCTGCAGCCATCCTTTGCCTTTGCCACATGGTCCATCCTGTAAGTTTTGAGTGCTGGACAGGCAGCGTCTCTTCCCTTTTTAGAGCAATTTAATGCAGCTGATGTGAGAAGTTGAGTGGGTCTTAGCCAAGGAGCTGCCAAGCCTGATGGGCTGGCAGGGCCGAGGCAGCTAAATGGACTTGCGTGCAGAAACAGTTTAAATTGTGAACCGGCAGAGTTCTCTGCAGAAAACTGGGAACGGAGAATCCATCACTCCCTTTGGCATGAAAGGGCTTTTAATTTGTGAGAAAGGCAGGTAAATACTACTATTTTAGTGGAAATGGGTGACAGGAGGAAATAAAGTTTTGTGACAGTTCAGGTAAAGAAGTTTGACACTTGTATGGTTTTATGCAGAGAAAAGTTTTTGATGTGCTGGTACTATTTGAGAATTGGTTGAATTGCATTTTTAATTATTTGTCAAGGGCACCTAGAGTCTTGGAAATGTATTATTTTATGTTTTATAGGTTGAAATCTAAATAAATAGATGTGGTTGAGAGCTCAAATGACTGTCTGCACAGTGTGCAACAGCAGTTAAAATGCTTTGGTGCATTAAAAGTATGGAATATATTACAGCAGCATATTGAACAATGGTACATCTCATCTGGAGCGACGCATTCAATTTTGTTTGCCGACACTAAGCTATAATTAAGATTGACAAGGTTATCCAGAGAAGGAGAATAAATATTACAGGAATTTTAGATATGTTGACACATGACTAAAGAACTATAAGAAATTGAATTTTTGGACAACAAATATGAACACAATTAAGACAAGGCAGCTTCAGAAAATGTAGGGAATATTAGTGAAGAAATACTTGGACTGTAAGTGCTTCAGCTGATTTTTGTGCCAGTTTGGTGGGGTCTTTGTCGTGCTGGTTCAGCAGCTCCTGCAGCAGAGCGGGGTCCTGAGGAGCGGCCCCAGTGCAGGTACCAGCGGCGGCAATAATGGAACTGGTGTCAACTGGGACAGGAGAGCAGATACACAATAGCTTGTAGAAGGGTTGGATTTTTTTCTTTGTTGCTCTCAATGAGGAAGAACACTTTTCGGTCAAAACTATTACTGTTATAAATATTACTATTAGGAATAGTCCAGGTGTTTGCAGCTGCCTCCCGGCCCGCCTTGCTGGCGAGGCGTTTGGCCACTGCACTGCGACGTGTACGTGAAAGCGTGCCCCAGAGCCCCAGGTCGGTCCTGCTGGCACCGCAGTCGTGCAGGCGCAGTGACTGATAATTGTGGGATAAAGCATTCTCCAGCTGTAGCGATTTCAACCTCTGCTGCTCCTGATACTCTCTCAGCAGAGCAGTATGTTTCTATTATTTTTTGCATTAGCCACCTCTGCAACCATGCTAGGGATTCCCCAAACTTCTGTGGCAGGTATTCCCAGGTGCATGAACATGGGCTGATACCGCTCGGCCTTTTAGACAGCGGCCGGCATTTATCAGATGGATGTGGAAATGTAGCTCTCCGTATAACTGCAGCTTTTCTTTTTCCCATCTGCTCCTACTTGTCTCTCTAGCTTATCTGCTGCTTCTTTTTTTTGAACATAGCCAGCATCACAGACTAAATCTTTCATTCCTCTTTTCCCCTGGGGCTAACCACCTACATCCTATTTTAAGATCTATTTTCAGCTCACTCTAGCAATTAACATGCGATATTGCAATAACTCTGGGCAGCAAAAGCATTGGGTCATTTCACTGAAATGTCCATTACAGATAAATATGCAATCAGGCATCTGTGGCGGTGCACGAAGTCAGCCCTCCATTATCCTCCAGTACATGGATAGCCATAAACACACTTCTATAGACACAAACAGAATTTGTATTAAAAATATTGGAAATAATTAAGTCACGTTCTTCCCTGCATATCAACACAGGGCTTTCACTGGAGTTAATTTGAGCTGAGTATGTGTAACAGTTAAAAGCCAGGTGGTTGTTTTTTACGATGGTCTGCAAATATGTAATTTATGTGCAGTTATGTACGTAAATTCTCTATCTTCTACTAACAAAACCAACCAAGGCCAAACATGCTTACTGTTAAAAACTATGAGGATTCAACTCTCCACTCTTTTTGCAAGTGATGCCATCCCTTTAAACTGAGAATGTAAATCTTTGTAATCAGGCCCATCGATTTTATTCCCACAATATGTGCAAATTTATTGTCAGCATGTGTCAGCGTCCCATCAACACTTACACTTCACTCCCATCCAACATGTGCGGTGATTTGGAGTGGTTGTCGCTTGGACAGTTAAAGCAGGAGGATGCAAAGTGAGGTTTAATCCTCTCCTGCGTGGTCCCTGGGCTGGACCGAGCCTCCCCGCGCCTCCCGCCAGCCGGGCAGGACCGCTGCCAGCCTTCCCTCCTTCTGCATACGTGTCCAGCTCAAACACTGGAACGCAGCCGCTCCTGGAGTTTCATTATCCTGTCAAAATAATAGCATGGTTTCCCTGAAACACATTCTGCCATTCTGCGCTTCATGTTTTGGGTCTCTTCCTCTTATTCATCAGTTTTCCTACAGGCTGCTCCCTGTAACCGCACCAGGGTCTTTGGGGAAATGGGACTGACGTACGTTTTTGCCTGGAGAAGTCAAGCTCTGAAATTTGCGGGCTAGCAGTCTCTTTTGATTAATCAGATTTTATATAATATTTATTACTTTATATAGAGAAAAAAACAACCTTATTGCAGGTACCTCTATATCTTCACAGTGAAATTAATAAAGATTTTGATCTCTGAAAAATGCCAATTGTCTAGCAGAACACCATCCTAAAAATGTATATAGCTAAATGAAAATAAATTGTGTATACGATAGTCACAGGTGGGTTTGGTCCATTTTCTTGACGTTTTCTTATCCTTTTAGGCAAAAAAATGTACAGTATTCAGGAAATGAGTACCTGTAGCTTCAGTCCTGTATGAGTTGAAGGGGGAAAGGGATAAAACCAGGCTTGCTAGAGATAAGCCTGAGGGCGGCACGTCAATGTTTGAGGGACGGTGTGCTAGCAAGGTCCTTCCGTCTGCTGCCTCAGTGGAGGTAGGGGATGGAGACCCATGCGGCAGCAAAGACGAAAGGGTTATGGATGTGTTGGAAACCACGGAAGCACCTGAGAATGGTCATGCAGGAGTTAGGGCTTCTCCCCCCAGAAAGGTGGCGGGATCAACAGCCCAGCTGAAGTGCATCTACACCAATGCACACAGCACGGGCAACAAACAGGAGGAGCTGGAAGCCACTGTGCAGCAGGAAAACTATGATATAGTTGCCATCACGGAAACATGGTGGGATGACTGGCACAACTGGAGTGCCGCAATGGATGGCTATAAACTCTTCAGAGTGGATAGGCAAGGCAGGAGAGGCGGTGGGGCAGCCCTGTACGTTAGGGAGTGTTTTGATTGTCCAGAGCTTAATGATGGTGACAATAGGGTTGAGTGTTTATGGGTAAGAATCAGGGGCAAGGCCAACAAGGCAGATATCATGGCGGGAGGCTGTTATAGAGCACCCAACCAGGATGAAGAGGCAGACCAAATATTCTGTAAGCAGCTGGGAGAAGTCTCACAATCGCTAGCCCTTGTTCTCGTGGGGGACTACAATGTACCAGATGTCTGCTGCAAATACAATACAGCAGAGAGGAAACAGTCTAGGAGGTCCCTGGAGTGTGTGGCAGAGACCTTCCTGACACAGCTGGTGAGGGAGCCAGCTAGGGAAGGCACCCGCTGGACCTGTTGTTTGGGAACAGAGAAGGACTTGTGGGTGATGTGACGGTTGGAGGCTGTTTTGAGCATAGCGATCACAAAATGATGGAGTTTTTGATTCTTGGAGAAGTAAGGAGGAGGGTCAGAAGAACTGCCACCTTGGACTTCCGGAGGGCAGACTTTGGCCTGTTTAGGAGCCTGGTTGACAGAGTCCCTTGGGAGGCAGCCCTGAAGGGCAAAGGAGTCCAGGAGGCCTGGACGTTCTTTAAGGAGGAAGTCCTAGAGGCGCAGGAGCAGGCCGTCCCCATGTGCCGAAAGACTAGACGGTGGGGAAGAAGACCGGCCTGGCTCAACAGAGAACTTTGGCTGGAACTCAGGAAAAAAGTTTATGACCTGAGTTTATGACCTTTGGAAGAAGGGGCAGGCAACTCAGGAGGACTACAAGGATATTGTGAGGTTATGCAGGGAGAAAATTAGAAGGGCCAAAGCCCAACTAGAACTTGATCTGGATACTGCCCTAAAAGACAATAAAAAATGTTTCTATAAACACATTAGCAACAAAAGGAGGGTTAGGGAGAATCTCCATCCTTTATTGGATGCGGGGGGAATCATAGTGACAAAGGCTGAGGAGAAGGCTGAGGTACTTAATGCCTTCTTTGCCTCAGTCTTTAACAGTCAGACCAGTTGTTCTCCGGGTACCCAGCCCCCCGAGCTGGAAGACAGGGATGGGGAGCAGAATGAAGCCCCCATAATCCAAGGGGAGATGGTTAGCGACCTGCTGCACCACTTAGGCACACACAAGTCTATGGGGCCGGATGGGATCCACCCAACGGTACGGAGGGAGCTGGCGGCAGCGCTCACCAAGCCGCTTTCCATCCTTTATCACAGTCCTGGCTCACCGGGGAGGTCCCGGTTGAATGGAGGTCAGCAAATGTGATGCCCACCTACAAGAAGGGCTGGAAGGAGGGTCTGGGGAGCTACAGGCCTGTCAGCCTGACCTCGGTGCCGGGGAAGGTTATGGAGCAGATCATCCTGAGTGCCATCAGGCGGCACGTACAGGACAACCAGGTGATCAGGCCCAGTCAGCGTGGGTTTGTGAAAGGCAGGTCCTGCTTGACCAACCTGATCTCCTTCTATGACAAGGTGACACGCCTAGTGGATGAGGGAAGGGCTGTGGGTGTTGTCTACCTAGACTCCAGTAAAGCCTTCAACACAGTTTCCCACAGCATTCTGCTGGAGAAACTGGCTGCTCATGGCTTGGACGGGTGTACACTTCACTGGATAAAAATCTGGCTGGATGGCCAGGCCCAAAGAGTTGAGGTGAATGGAGTTAAATCCAGTTGGCGGCCGGTCACCAGTGGTGTTCCCCAGGGCTCTGTGTTGGGGCCAGGTCTGTTTAACATCTTTATCAATGATCTGGATGAGGCGATGGAGTCCACCCCTAGTCAGTTTGCGGATGACACCAAGCTGGGCAGAGTGTTGATCTGCTGGAGGGCAGGAAGGCTCTGCAGAGGGACCTGGACAGGCTGGATCCATGGGCCAAGGCCAATTGTGGGAGGTTCAACAAGGCTCAGTGCCGGGTCCTGCACTTGGGCCACAGCAACCCCATGCAACGCTACAGGCTTGGGGAAGAGTGGCTGGAAAGCTGCCTGGTGGAAAAGGACCTGGGGGTGTTGGTTGACAGCCGGCTGAATATGAGCCAGCAGTGTGCCCAGGTGGCCAAGAAGGCCAATGGCATCCTGGTTTGTATCAGAGATAGCGTGGCCAGCAGGACGAGGGCAGTGATCGTGCCCCTGCACTGGGCACTGGTGAGGCCGCACCTCGAATGCTGTGTTCAGGGTTGGGCCCCTCACTCCCAGAGAGACATTGAGGGGCTGGAGCGTGTCCAGAGAAGGGCAACGGAGCTGGGGAAGGGTCTGGAGCACAAGGCTGATGGGGAGCGGCTGAGGGACCTGGGGTTGTTCAGCCTGGAGAAAAGGAGGCTGAGGGGAGACCTCATCGCTCTCTACAACGACCTGAAAGGAGGGGGTAGAGAGGTGGGGTCGGTCTCTTCTCCCAGGTAACAAGTGATAGGACGAGAGGAAACCGCCTCAAGTTGCACCAGGGGAGGTTTAGACTGGATATGAGGAAAAATCTCTTCACCGAAAGGGCTGTCAAGCACTGGACCAGGCTGCCCAGGGAAGGGGTTGAGTCCCCATCCCTGGAGGTATTGAAAAGCCGTGTAGATGTGGTGCTGAGGGACATGGTGTAGTGGTGGGCTTGGCAGTGCTGGGTTAACGGTTGAACTTGATGATCTTAAAGGTCTTTTCCAACCTATACGATTCTGTGATTCGATGATTCTATGAGTTTGAAGATAACTATGGCAGCTTTTAAGTTCCCAGCTTAGGCAGCAGTGGCAGGTTAGCTGTGGGAGCTTGGAGCTTGGCACAGGCCGATTTACCCTGTTTCACAAACAGGATGATTTTCCCCAGGGGGTTGCGCAGTGCCATGCCCAGCACGGCCGCCATCCCCGTTTAAAGCTCCCGTGGGTGCCCCGACATTCCATGGCGCTGGGGCAGCAATGTAAACCTCTCCCCACTCACTTTTCTTTTCATAAGCTCTTTCTTAATAAGCCAGTAAATTTCAGTTAATTATCTCTCCTGTGTTATAAATCAGACTAAATTATTGATGTTTGCCTAGTTGTCTTAAAAAAGAAACTGTATTTTAAAATTTTGTGATGAAGGTACGACTTTAAGATATGGAAAAGAGGTTAATGCCTGTGTGTGTTCTTTATGGAAATGTTTTTTATTCTGGAGTTGCAGATATTGCTTATGAGACACAAGCTGATTAAACTCAGTTGTATGTGGCTCTCAAAGATTAATAGCCTCATTCTGATTCATGCTATTTATGGTGCAGCTCAAATGTTTGGATTTTTTTAAATACTGAAAAGATGTAGAGCAAATGTCTTCCAACCATCCCTGCTCACCTCCTAGACTGACTATATTCCACCTGGTTTTGGAATAGTTGCTTAAAAACATGTATTGATTTCTAGCGCACTCAGCAGCAGCGCTAATAGCACTAAGAGTGCATAGGTAGATGTGGTGTTGCCTGTAGGCATCTGTCTTTTTTCCTTGCTTTTTTTATGCCATTGCTGGAGTAAGGTCTTTGACCCTAGTTCTTATATAAAAATGTTTGCTTATAATATATTGCTTATAATATATTGCTTATTTATAGCAACAGGAACTTCGACAAGTTCCTATGCAGTACTCGTCGAAGCAAAACCATTAGCTGATGTGAGTCTGCTAAAGGACAAGTTGTGATATGGGACTAATGTTGGTGCCTCTCCCCTGTCCCCGTGTACCTGAGGACCAGCATTCCTCTGTGGCTCTGTGTCCGAGTCTCTGTGTTATCTGCGTGTGGCTGCTGCGTTAATGACACCCACAAAAGAAAGGAACCTCAGAAATCTAAAAATGGCTCAAAGTGGGCGAGCAGCTGAAACCTCTCTAAGCTCTCTGGCAAGCAGCATTTAAAGTATTTGTCTGGGAGGGAGTAGGAAAGGTGGATGAGCAGTCACAGGAAATGTAGGTCTTTCTAGAGTCACTCTTTGCAAATGTCATGGTGAGGTTCCACCTGTAGTTTCAATTATTTCTGCCCCAAACATGGTCAGGTTTGGGGTTTGTTTGCTTGTTTGTTTGCTTGATTCCTTCTCTTTCCCAGCGCTCTGAATTCAGCTTACCTCTGAAAGTCAAGCTGAATTCTTTCCAGTTACATTTAATAATAATAAAAAAAAAGTAGCTGTTTTTTATGCTCTGCAAGGCTATAACCCACTGGCATTCAGCAAACGCTTCTGTTCCTGCTCCGGGTGTAACAGAGCTGTGCTTGCTGACCGACTCTTGCCTGGCTCAGGGAATTGGAGAAGGAAACATATTTTTGCCATTAATTTAAATAAACACTGATAAATAGATGTGTTTGCATGTGTGGGATGAATTATTAAGCAAGATAATGTTGCCCCACAGTTCTTTCCAGAGCAGCATTCCCTTTTCTCATCCGAGATGTTCAAACCCAGCAAGAACAGACCAGGCTAGGGGAGTTTAGAGAATAGCGGGCTTTGCAGACACGAAAACCTGATTACAAACTGCCTTGCCTTCCCTTCCACCCTGACCTGATTTTCCCGGTTGCTCCCTTGCGGGCTGCGAAACCGGAGTCGGCGCAGCGTGCTGCTGAGCTCCCCGGGGCTGCGTTTCGGCGAAGCGCGGTGTCCACCTCTGCTGGGAGCAGGCGGGGATAGAGCGAGCTGCTGGTGCTGGGGAGGGACGGGGCAGCTGCGCGGCGCAGCGCGGGGGCAGCTCGCTCATCCCACGCGGCTCGGTACCCACCTGCCCGCCGTCCACAAGGCGCTACCCTTTAATGTTTGCCCTTCGGCCGTAATTCATTTTAGCCTTAATTTAGACACCTTTCTGAAAAGGCATATGCATCATACGTGTTTCTCTATCGTGATTATATAGCAATGGATATGTAGAACATACAGTGACATAGTTACCGAAGTAGTTATCATTTTATATATACATACAAACTCATAAAGAAATGGTTGTATAAACTGGATAGACGGACAGTGATGGTATAGCGGATCATTTTATTTTGTTTTGCATAACGCCATATTGACTGGAGTGGAGAAGGATAGGAAAGAGGAGCCGCAATTATTCAGCTAACCAATCCAGTTATTTATTGTGGATTTTTTCTGTGCAATCCAAGCACCTCCCGGTATTGGTGAGAGCAAATGCTCGCATCACCTGTGAGGAACCAGCTATCTCCCCTCCACCCGGGGGAAAGGGGGGTGCGGAGGGCCGCCCCCCGGCAGGACCGAGCCAACCGCCACCGCTCAGCCCTCCTCATCTCTCCGGGACGTTCAGCATCTTCTTCATTGGTCCCCAACGCCCTCCACGGGGAAAGGGGCTGCACTTGCACGGGAGGAATCTATGCCCAATGTGACTGTAAATACTTTGAATACTATTCCTTTAGCTACTGTTTATAAAACAAATGTGTACCCATCCGTTGGCCAACAATTATTTTACTTGTCAAAACTGCGTAGTAAGACATCATTTAATCTACAAACATAGGGAGAAAAGTTTGCAGCTATTCTGTCTAAACACGAATTTTAATGTGCATTGCCTGTTTTCCAGTGTGATGACCTCACCTGTTAATACACTCAGCACCTTAATGTGCCTCATACAGAGGTTATCAATAACTGATTCGTTTTATAAAAGTCTATTTGTTCTGATGTGAAATTCTTAACTTTCAAAAGATGTGATTCTATCTTTCCACCTCTTTTACAAGTAAAATGAGCAGGCAACATATTTTGAACATGAATAAGAAGGCCAGATATTTTTTTCAAAGGGAGAACATAAAGGGAAAAGAAAAAAGGGATTCCCACTAGTTCTTACTATTAAAAAGCTTGTTTTTAGGTGATGTGCTGAAGGAAAGTACTCCAGAACAGTTCCTTGTTACACAGGGGTTATGCAAATGTTGTCAGGCTATATCAAACTTGGCCTCGGAGCAGTCATGCAAGCTAAAGTCATCTCTGAAGAGATTCGAATGGCACAAATGGATTCCCCAGTAATTATAAAAACAGTTGCATGTCAGTGAATGTTTGTTTGGACAGGCTGTTCATCCTTCCTCTGTGTGCACTATCACTCATTTCTTCAGAAAACAGCCTGTGCTGAGAAATGCCATTTTTCTGCACCCAGTAAAAGGTACATTTAATTTCTCTGAAATTAAATGAAAACCGAAACTTCTCATCCAGGCTCCCTTTCCCACAAAAGGTTAGACCAGGTGATCTTTCGAGGTCCCTTCCAACCTGGGCTGTTCTGTGGTTCTATGAAATGACTACAGCGTCTCTATTTAAACAGGCTCGGGGCCACGTTGTAAGACAGGCATCGATCCAAGGACCTGATTCCGCACGTAGGCGTCGGGCAGCGTAGGGTTCAGATGATGCATTTGGCTCTCCTTGTCAGCAACGTGGTTGTAGATCTGGGGTGAAATCCTGTCCTCGCTGAAGTCAGCTGGAGCCTAGGAAGACAGGAAGAAAGATTGCAGCTTCTGTTATTTCCCTTCCAGCAGAAAAGTAATGGAAGTCTGGTTTTCCCACGTGCAGGAACTCCCGATGGTGCCGGTGCGCTACTGCCCACGCTAGTCTTTGTCGGGGTTTTGGTTTAGAGCAGTCCAGGAGAACGGCGGCATACTTAAAAGTAATTGTCATTCACATCTGCTAAAATCGTTTGCTATAAATTGCATCGCCATTTCAAAGACGGGATTTGAATACAGTCAGCGCAATGGAATTATTTACTGCGAGTACCGGCTACACATATCTGACAGAGCAGGCCTATGGCGTATGCGGACATAGACAAGTTGGGGTTTGTGCCGCTTTCCTCAAAGCTAGTTGAATATGAGGTAGTTTCCACTTGATTCTTTTTACGTTATAAATAAGAATCCACAGCAACAATTAGGAGCAGACAAAAACTTGGCTACGTGCTCGTTCAGTGGATGTGCTCTAGGACCGGCTCCGCAATATAGGGGAAGATAGTGGGAGATTTTGCAGAAAAATCAGCATGTCAGAATCAATAGCTGTGATTATCCTGCAGTAACTACGCTTAATGGTCATGGGCCATGTTCTTCAGACTGGATTACAGAGGCAAGCGTGTGAGTGTCTGCTGCGAGAAGATAAAGAGCACCAGTTGAGTGGAGATGGCGGTTTTGCTAAGTAATCGACTTCCTTGGCTGCCTTCTGTAAAAAGCTGAATTCCTCCGGTAAAATTTCTTTTCACAATGAGTGAGTCAAGTGGAAATACAGCATGAGAAATGAGAATAGGCTTCTAAGGTGCTCAGAAAAATGTTCATCCTATTAGCAGCACAGGGACAAAAAATAACAAATCTAGGCATAACATTTGAAGATGTATAATGTATTTAAGGCACCCTCTCAGATTTATAATAACCCATTCGTGTCTTGAACTCGGTCTGGTTTAAAAGACACCCATAGGCCAGTTCTTATTGTCTTACTTTATTTGTGAGAGTGGAGACCTTCCCATGGCTGTTAGTCTTGCTTTGGTGTCCGTGTTGCTCAGGTATGGCATCCTGCTTGCACGTATGGCAACATACCTATCGCGCTCTCAGCCCAAAGACACAGAAAATGCTGCTTTTACCGAGATAATTAAAGCACCCAGTATTGTCCTTGCATTTTGCACCACTAAATTAAGCATAGGAGGACACGGTTTCAGATGATACATGGTTTTCTTCTATAAAAACTAGAAAGCTAAGCACCACATGAACCAAGAACTCATTCAGGTTTATTATCTTCCAATGATTTCAAAGCCTTTTTGTTGTAATTCGCCGTTCTAAAAATAAAGACTTTATCTGAATCTTTTCCATTATCTTGCATGGTGACACTTATTTAAATCTTAAATGTGAGTAATACGGAAGGGATTGGATCCAGGATATATCCTTCAAATGATGGAAATTCAGAATATATAAAATGAGATATGAATTCATGAAATCCTTTGGGATGCCACCGTCCTTTATCTGCCTTTTCCTCACTTCACCATTGGTACTAGTGTATAAGCAGAGAGAGCAGGACCACCAAGAGGGACCTGCCAAATGCAGGACACCTCGCAGCGGTCAGCTAAAATTGTTCCGTTAGATGCTATTACAAAATACTTGAGACATGAATGCATTGCATCAGGTGCACAGGTTTCCAGCACGTGGCAGTGTAGAGTACAGTGAAAAGCAACCCCTTTGCATTTCACTGGAGATGTGCAGATCTTGATCCTGGAAAGCTCCGCTGGGGACCCGGTGGATTTTACAGTCCATTCGAGTGACAAACACAGCCCAGCAGCAGCAGAAGCGTTTCCTGAGCTGTGAGTTCTTTTCCCGAGGTATGGCCCGTTTTCTTGCTAGACCAGCACCATGTAAGCAGCATGAGGAAAAGTTATCGCAGGGAGGGACGGTGTCAGCCGCCCGTGACCCCTCTCAGGTGGAGTCTCGCTGCCATGGGGGGGTGGCCCGGAGCGACTGCACCTCGCCGAGATCTCCCCCGGGGGAGATGTTTAATAATGTTATTAATAATGTATTAGTAGTGCAACTATGGAGCAAGCAGCTGTGAGGTTCATCCAAAAATCTGGCTGTTGCTGGCAACGGCAACCTGAGAGATCTGTGTGCCAAGTTCGTGTATTTACATGAGCCAGCGCAGCTCCATCTAGAACCTTTTCTTCCTCTTTTAAATAAAGAGGTCATTCTCACTTCTCCGGAAAGATTCATTGTAGTGAAGGACCGCAGCACAATTAAATTTACCCTTTTTTTATTATTATTTACTACTAGTATTCCGAACAGTAGTATATCAGCAAACTAAATGTTCTAGGAGATAAGCACAGACGAAATGATGTATCAGCCCTACTAGAAGTCACATGAATTGAGTTATTTAGTTATTAGTTTGGGTGGAAAATTCTATTTCAGGAAAGCCTTTGAGATTTTTAAATTTTATTTTCATTCTGCAGAGGGATGAAGATAACTTCTCAAATATTTTCACAAAACCAGAATTGTTGAAATGGCCTTGTCTGCCAGCTGCACTCTCCTAAATTTATTATATATTGACCTGAAACGTGGTACACCTCCATGTAATCTCCCTTCTGCCTGACAAAGAGCAAAGATCTTAGTCATAGATCATTCTGAGTTTGGAGTAGGAACTAAACCTGGGTCTAAGCTAATGTCAGAAACTTCAGAGAAATAGGAGGCTTCTCTTGCTCTGCCTTTTGGCTTATTTTCATCATGATGAAAAAAGCAACCGTGGCTGGGCACACAAAGCACACTGCCAGGCTGCAGAGAAACGCTGCGAGGAAATGTGTTATTTGTAAAAATGCCAAAATACATTACAGAATGCCAGAATATTTTCATTCGGATGTTTTTTGATAACTTTTAACATATTTGCTTCATTTAAAAAAGCGAGGGAGTACTCAAATTCCTCCACGCACAGAAATACTCACCCGTTGCTCGGAATCGCTGACCTGGGCAGGGTACGAGTTAGCAGCTCAAGGAGCAAAGGGGAATAACGCTGACGTCGAAATGTGCAAAACCCTCAGCGGCGCTGGCGGGGCAGGGGTGCGGCAGCCGCTCAGCGACCCCCGGGACTCGGCCGCCCCGGGGGCAGAGGGGGTGCCCGGGGGGCCGGGGTGCAGAGCGTGCTGCAGCTCGGCCCTGAGCCCCGCTGGGCTGCGGATCGGCCGATGAGCAACTGCTTTGTGCTCTCAAATCGCATAAATGGTGGTGTTGGATTTTTGCTTGGTTTCTTCCTGGCTTTTTTTACATGCATTTTCTTTCTCTGAAATGCTAACAGTTACTCCTGTCTTTAGCGCGCAAAGAAAAGCAAATCAGAATAAACCTAAATTATATGTATGGGGCTGTAAGCAGCAGGCAGAAATATTCGAGATGGTTCTCGTGAAATACTTCTCCACAGGGAACAGGAGGCTGGACCCAGCTGGCCTCTACTGCAATCAGTGCAAAAGCTCATTCACACCAGCAAGCGCAGGTTTGATCTTTCTCCGTCCGTGTCTTCATCCTCAGTGTTTACCGGTTTGTGCTGGGTGGCTGTGGGAGGAGGCGAGCCCCCAGAAACGGGGCTTGTGGAGCTTCCCCCAGCACCGCCGGTGCCACCTTCGCTCCTCTGCCATCGGTCCTTCTGTCCCGGGGAGGAGGGAGAAGCCCCAGAAGGGGTATTGCTATTTTTTGTTGTCAGATAAAAGCCTTTTCTGATGGTGGGTGTTGCAGAGGAAGAAGAGATTCAAACCTGCACTTTGAACGGAGTTTTGCTGGGTTTGGCAACAACTACAGCGTAGCCCTTCCCCAGCGCTGCACGGGGCAGGTTCGCTGCGGGGCTCTTGGGTGGCTGCCCGGTTTGCTGCCTGCTGTGCCGCCAGCTCTCGCTGCTGCGCGTGCTGGTCCTAACCAGGGACCCAGAAG
Source organism: Mycteria americana (assembly GCF_035582795.1). NCBI lineage: Eukaryota > Metazoa > Chordata > Aves > Ciconiiformes > Ciconiidae > Mycteria > Mycteria americana. Next base: position 69,691,065 of record NC_134371.1, on the reverse strand, counting down.
CAGCTCTTTCCTTTGGGCAGCACCTTATTTATACCGTACAGGAGCATCGTTGCTTTTAATTATTGTGTGTGTGTGCGATGCTTTTCCATGCGAAACAATGCAAAAGTTTGTTTTTCTGCTGAGAATACTCCAACAGCGCGTCTTTTGCAAGTGGTGGCAAAACAGCGTGTGGATACCCAGGGATGCAGATGTTTGGGGGGAACTTCTGTTTTCTTTGTTTTGCTTTGTTTTGTTGTCACCGAGCTTTAAAATGTTTTTGTATAAGACGCTGATTAAAGTGCAGGCTAATAACTTAGTTGTCTTGGTTAGACATGCAGGTACCTCTGTGGCTGGTTATTTATTTATAAACTTGCCATCTCTGCTATAAAAAGGTTTGTAATACCCCAATAATAAATGCATTCATCACGACATCTTCTGTAATCACTACAGTTCCTGAGCTGCTATTTGGCACTCCCATTCACCTATAATTTATGGGAAGCATACAATTATGTGTTATCACTACTTCAAGTGATTACTACACTGTATGTTTTTAAGATAATGGCATGAAACACCCCGTGATGAATTACACCTCTCTAGGTAGCTTTGCTTCTGTCATTAACTCTATTATTTTACTTAAACCAACCTGGAGAGAATTGCGTTGCAGTGTTGGTATTACTTCTCAGAGAAGTGTCCCAGGTCAATACTGATCCAATAAAGGACATGACACAGCACACAATTATCTCCCGCCTTGCGTGTCCTATCTACTCATAGTGTAGATATTATTATAAGGAAATCCTAAAATACAACTTGTTTTCACTTGGAAAGAATGTTTTTTCATTTTGCCTTGTTAGTGAAAAAAGCCTATCCAGGAAGAACATGTGAAACATAAAACCTGAATATTAAGAAATCCCCGGAGCCCGGGCAGCTGCAGCCTGGGTCACTGCTCTGCCTGGAGAAAGGAGAGGTGAAGCTATCACAGCTCCGCTGTGGAGCAGGAGCACCCACGCCTTTGCTCGTAGACTTTTTTTTCTCACGATGTTTGATGTGTTTTATACTTAAGAGCTGAGCAGGTAGAGACGATCTCACCGTTGCATTGATTCTGCAGGCCGACATCATAAAATTTCCCCACGTGAGGAGAAAATGCAGTGGTTAGCAGGTTCACCGTACTGCGTGGTCCCAGTGGCCAACCTGGCAGCAGAAGGGACCCTGCAGTATCAGGAGAAACGGTTGAGGCAGCCAAGGAAGCCGGGACGGCCTCCTCGCCAGCAGAAGGGGATCTCCTACCCCTTGTCAAGCTGCCGATAATGGGGTCTCCGGGCAGCGCGATGTGGAAAATCACCCAACGGAGCACAGATCTAGGGGGTTTTCCTACATTTTTCTTTTATCACGTATTTTAAATGACTGGTAAATAACGCTTGCCCTTTGTCCCTATCACACGTGCCTTTTGGTTTAGTCTTCTAAAACATTATGGAGGCAAGCGCAGAAAGGGAAGCAGAGCAAGTTTACGTCAAGGAGGTCCACGCACGTGGGAGCCCGCGGTTCCTTGCCCGGCCGCACGCCTGTCTCCTGGGGACCTCCCGCGGGGCCGCCTGGCGACACCGGGTCCTTCTCCTGGGTCGGGAGCTCAAACTCGGGCGGATATTTGCATTCGGTGCGGTGATTCTCCAGTCTTCTCCTAGACGAAGCTGGTAGGGGCTGCTCTCCGCGATGTCCCCTGCCCCAAAGCCCGCCTCACTCTTTCCTGCAACGTGCTGCAGCTGGTGTGAGCCCCGCATCACCGTGATGCTGTATTCATTACCAAATTACGGCTTTTATGGGGTTGTTGAGTATAACAGCCATCCGACACTCATTATTTTATCCTGAGTGTGTGTTACTGTAATAGTCTCCCGTTGTAAGCCCTCATTTTTTTGTCAGAGCTTATTGTGTCAGTGAAGAAACCTTTGTTTCATTTTAGCATTAAAAATAACGACTAATGTAGCTGTTCTGAAACTGAAATAAATGCAGTTCATTAGTACCATGGCTGTTTTAATTCAGTTATATATTTCTGGATGCTAAAATCCCTCAATAACATGCAGTGATACTGAAAATTTGGAAAGTAACATGGTATGCTCATGGAGCCGATGTTTTCTAATTCTCCAGGTATGATTCTTTGCCTTGCCATGGTCTCAGAGCTTATGTTGCTTTTTATGTCTTTAATTTGTGTTTCAGTGTTGTGTGGCAAAAAAGCGGGGGGGGGAGAATTGCCATCTGGGTTGGCTTTCACCATCAGAAGGAACAGCTGACTTATCTACTCCTAGAAAATCAACACGATTGGCTCTCGAATTTTCGAAGACCCCTCTCCCTTAAGAAAAGTGCAAAATAATAAGGACAAAACCATGCAGTGAATTGTTTCTTTGTTTTTCTGCATTGGCAATTTCTTCTTCATAATTTCTGGAAGTCAGTGTTTCTGTATCATAAATCTTTAGGAATTAATAAATATCAAATGCAGCAGCCAGCCCCTTTTTAATATTTCAAATAATATGATTAATCTGGGAGTTGCTCTCTGAAAATGAAACGAAGACTATCAGAACCAATAATATTGTGTGATATTGTCTCTGAGCCTTCAAAGAGAAAATATTGTGTGCTTCCATGAAATAATTAATTAATAACTAATAATTCTTAGCTTTACAATATACTGTTCTGTCATTTTAATATGAAAATATATCTGTGAAAAGGGGTGGGAATATTTTCATATAAATAAAAACAACAAATGAATTTATTGCAGTTGCGATACTGAGAGTTTCTCTGTCCTTGCCATGGAAGAAAGCCACTTCTTTGTGGCAGGAGGGAAATGCACATTATGGTCATGGCTGGTGGTTACGGTGAATGTTAGAGGCCAGGAAACCCCTGTGGAAGTGGTCTTTCGCCGGGCTTGGATGGATTGGCAGGTATTGAGGTTGACACCTATACAGATTAACATTCAAATAACATCAGCTGTAGAGCAAATTATATTTAAAATCTTGTAGAAGTAGAAGAGTAAACACTTTTGCTATTAGTTACTAATACTCTACTGATTTTCCATTTAAAATGTTTCAGAATTACGGATTAATCCATGCTTTATCTGCAGACAGATTTCCTAGAATGTCTGAAAGCATCTCAAGGCAGACAAGTTTATAAAATTAAGAAGCTGGAGATGTGTAATGAAGAAGGTATATTCTGCTTGCTTTCCCAGTCATTTTGTCCGGCTTTCTCTCTCTGCCTTGTCTTTTGCTTCACCCTCAGGCTGGCAAGTTCCTGGCAACTTTGTCATGGCCAGCTACAGAGCAGAAAATCTGACGAGTTCTCATGGTTAATAAACTATACCTCGATTCTCTGGGCGGTGGAAATGGCACAGGAGCAGAGCAGGGAGGTTAATTATGCTAATTACTCATGAGAAGTCAGGTAGCATGCATCCCCATCTATTTCAGGCGGTTTGGCAGACAAAAAAAGCTCATGCTGTTATCTGCTCCTTTTGGAAAAGTCCACGGGTCAGCAAATATTTAAAGAATTACCTCGGTTTCTCCCTAAGTTTGCAGATCTCCAGTTCTGAGCTGCTATTTTAGAAAGCAATGTAATGGACTGCTGAGAATGGCAGAAAGTAGAGGGTAGTAGGCTTGGAAGAACGCCTTTATTTGAAGGAGGTAATTACGAATAAGTGTATTGCTATGACGCTAAATGAATTATTTGACTGCAAACACTGGGTAAAAGACGCTCAGGCGTGCCTAGCCTGTTCAGCTTGGAAGGGGAGGAGATGCTACGACATCATTAGCTCCTTTGCTGTCAGAGCAACAACGGAGTCTGCTGTTTGCCCGAAGATGCCTTGGAGCAGAGGCTGTGGGAAGGGCGAGGCGAGGCTGGAGTCTCCGTCCTCCCCCCGCGCCGCGCTGGTAAGGGCAGGGAAGGTTTTGCTGGAGGGCCCCCTTCACCCCAAGCCACCCCGGGTGGCTTTCCCCTGCCGGAGCAGCTGCGGGGGGACCGGTCTGCTGTGGCATCTCCTTCCTGACGCTTGACGGGAGACTGGCTTTGGAGACTCTCCGTCCTCTACAGGGGAGGCACGCTGCCTCTTTTGAACCTGAAGAGCAAACTTGCTCTAAAAAAGGATTTGGTCCCAACTACGGTTTATGGTGCTTAAAAAGCAGAACGCACGCAGAGCAAAGATTAAAGGAAAAAGGCTCATTTGTGCATGTTAACACCCCAATGTATAATCAGAGCTCCTTCTGCCACTGACATGAAAAGACAAAGAACAACGGAGATGCTGGGACTTGCTGGTTGCGGAGAAGGAAAGCTGGTACAAGGGTGGGAGGAGGGAGAAAGGGGATGGTAGCCAGGGAGATGAAGGGGTGGTGGGAGCAGAAGCTGCGGTGGACACGGTGGCGTGGTGGGGCCAGGGCACGTGTGGGGAGGAGGCACGATGCTGGGCGGGGGTTCGTAGGGGAACAAAGCAGAGTTTGCAGTGTTTGCGGGACCTACATTAAACGCTGCAAAGTTCCCAAATGTTTTCTGTCAACTGGTGGCTGCATGGAGAGAAAGAGACTGAAATCTATATTTACAGAATCACAGAATCACAGAATGGTTTAGGTTGGAAAAGACCTTTTAAGATCATCGAGTCCAACCGTAAACCTAAGGCTGCCAAGCCCACCACTACACCATGTCCCTAAGCAGATCCGTTAGCACTACTTTTCTTTAGTCCCGACGTGCCTGGTGCCGTTTCAGAAATGCCGCAGCCAGGAGTTCGGGGTGGGTTTGGTATTTGCTGTGAGCAGGCGAGGGCGGGCGGCGCAGCACCTGGGGGTGAGCTGGTGCTGGAAGGGCGCACGCTCATATAAAGAATCCTCCTCGCATCTCAGCTGAGTGCTGCTGTCATTCTTTAAGCAGAAAGCATTTTTAAAGGTAGATCTAAGAACTTGGACATACAATGGAGGTGCTGGGCAAAGCAAAGCCAGTTATTTATTTTATGTCTGTTTTGGCTGCCGTGAGACAGAGTTTTGAGGTTCTGATTTTAAACTCCGTTTTAAAACAACTGCTTGTCTCCCCGGTTTTACATAAACTCCTGTTTATCAGACTTTCCAGAAACCGTCTGTGCAGATTTCTGTCCCGTTCGCGACAGAACAGTCTCCCTCTGCAGGATAATTTAACATTTGCATGTTTCATAAAGAAATAGTGTTGCTTCTTGGGGGGGGGGCAGGGGTAGTCTTCCTAAGATTAAGATTTTTAAGCCCTATTAAGTCTTTCTTGTTGCTAGTATCCTGTATGCCTTGCTTCCTGGGTGCAATTCCTCTGTAATATCTAACGATTGCTACACTTCAGAGATGATTCAGCTCCAGCGGCTGCAGCCGAGCGCTGGCCAAGTCTTCTCCCCAGCTGAGCTCCCGGTCCTCGGGTTCACTCTTCCCGGCCTGGCAGCGGGCAGGGCAGGTTAACGCCCCGAGAAAACGGTGCCGTCGGGGCTGCAGCATCTTTGCGCTCCGCGTACGCCGAGCTTGTGCCGCACAAGGGCTCTTGGGGCGGCTGGGGGGGTCTCGAGCTTCGGGCACGGAGGCAGCCGGGGCTTGGCGTGCGCCGGCCATCGATGCGTCAGCTCCCTGGTGGTCTGAGACTGTTCTGTAAATAAAATCAAAAAAAGCCGTGATGATAATGGGCAGCTGTGCAGGGTTTTTATGCAGAATTCCATGCTTTGAGCTGTAGTAGACATGGGAAAACTGATTTTGATCCCAAAAGCAAAAGGATCACCTATAATTGCACCTGAGTTATTTTTATTGTTCAGAGAAGTTTCCTTAGGGTAACAAACTTTTAAGATGTTATTCGTAAGAATCCACGGAGAACCCGGAGAAGGCATTTATCAGATCATCAGTAAAAGGACTTTGCAAAAGTTCTTAGCAGGTTTCTGGTGTGATTTTCTGGTTCTGGAGCTTGGATGTATCATTTTATGGGTGTTTTCTGGGTGTTTTTCTAGGCCCTGACCCTCATGTTTCTCTCTCCCCTTGCTGCTTAGCTCGAAGCCAATCTCCTTTAAAGCAGAAAAATTTTAGCAACACTGTTTTTTGCAAAGGTTTTCTATGTTCTGAGGAAAGTGGCTATAACTCAATGCCAAAACCAATTTCACGGGAAAAAAAAGATGCTGTAGTAAGCAATAACAACTCTGTTAAGTGCTTCACATCTGCTTTGGTGAACATTCTCCCACGGCAGGGTGATGGAAAGGGGATGCTGTCATCCCTCGTGGGTGTTACAGTCAGCTCCTCCAGCTCCCAAAGCACCAGTTATATAAAACCATACAAATTTTCAAGTCAAATTCTTCTAGGTTTTCAGGGAGAAGAAAGGATTCCAGGACTTTCTGTAAATGAGATGGAACTTTTAACCTGAACTGCAACGGGATTACTGCTTTTGGAGACACAGCCCACACAGAATGAGTCACGCTCTGACCCGGAATGCGTGTCCTAGCGTTTCGGGGAGGTGTTTTGTGGAGGAAGCCTCTCACGGTATGGCACTGGTGTCTCCTCTGAGTCGGAGACGTGTTTGGAATGGCCCCGCAGCGGGGCAGCGCCGGAGCCCCGGGTGGCATCTCCCGGCGGGCCAGCTCTCCCGCAGCTCCTCGCGCTCAGTCCCAGCCCGGGAGGGAGCGGAGCAGGAGCGGGTGAGGCGGGAGCACTACATGGCGGCCCCTGGGGCTGATTTAAAGGGTTGCGTGGCTTGAATTTACCTACGGATTTATGAGGCGGTTTTTAACTCACTTGTCCATTTAGCTTTGCAATCCAGGTCACGTCAGTAGTTGCACAAGAAGTGAGGATAATGGTAGCTTTTGGTCCGGCTTGAATGAAGATTTTTTTCATTTTAAGCACTGCCCAAGTGCTATCCAGACGTGACCCCGGAGAGCGTGTTGAAGGCTGTTTGGAGATACGCCTATGTCAAACGTTCACGTGATATATGGAACGTGGGAAGGCTTCGTGTGCGATCCCGTGCAGCTTGTTTCAAGGGCAGCGAGGTGGGAGCTCCAACCCTGGCCGCGCTACGAAGGCTCTTGTACAAAGAGACCGTGTGCAGTTTTAATTAAGCAACGGAGAAGAACTGGTTTTTACAAAGATTAATAGGTCTATGTTTTAATTATGGGGAAATAATAGACTAGAGAGCTAAGAAAGTAGGAGGTATCAAAAAGAGAGGATTAAAAACTTTAAGGAAGCTGGGTGAGACTATATTTTTCTGTAATTACAAATTACAGAAGATCATCCCCATTAATAATGATCGGAAAAATAATAAAATACCTTCAGCCGTATATGACTTAACATTAAAATCTATTTTTTATGCTTGTTGCGTAGAGAATTTCTGATTACAATCATCAGTTAAAAAATAAATTGTTCTTTTTTCCAATCTTCCAACTTTAAAAATAGAAGAATTATCTTCTGATGTCAGCTATAGTTTAATCAATACTTTTCCAAGCAATGTAAAGGTAAAAAGAGCAAAAGTCGCTTTTATTTAATGATTGTTATGCTTTCTGTAATTGTGCTACAGTGTTAGTATTAACTTCTAAAAATAATTGGTCCTATGCATAAATTTTAAAAATTACATTGCAGAAAATGTTGCCATGCTGCGCAGGAAGTTTAAAAATAAACAGAATTGAAGGAAAGGGAGGAAAGGGGGAAGAGAGAGAAGCCCGCTAATCTTTGCAGTTTCTACTGGCTGTCATCTTTGCAATAAATTATTTCCCATACATTGCTGTAAGAGATGTTTTATTGTTGGACTTTATCAAATATCAGCATGCTTTGGCTTGAATCGTCCGCGAGTGATCGACCACAGCTCCCTCCTGGTGCTGACCTCTGGCAGGACCAGCTGTGCACCTTCAGTGAGGTGATCCCACAGGGAGCTGGGTGTGCTGATGTAGAACTGGGCATTGATCTGGTGTCATTACTCAATGTATTTATGGTGCTTAAAACTAGGAGAAGTTGAAGAAGAGTTGGGCTCTTAGCTTGAGGCTCAGACTCATCCTCGGGGATCTGCAGTGGAAGGCTGCCAGCTCTTCATAGGTTCACATGAAGTCAAAACTCTGCTCAAACTCACTTCTCAGGTTTGCTGAAAACTTGTGTTTCAGTTCCCTGAAACGTCTGGAAGACTTAACGGGCAAATCGTTCCCGAGCGCAACCCCAAATTTTTTTTTAGTAAAACTTAGCTTGGCGACCCCTGTTTGAGGGTTTGTAACATATCTTGCTCAACTGGACTGCTGCAGTCGTAAGGAAGTGGAGGTTTTGGTGGAGGACTTTGGTTAGCATTGTCCTGTGCACGTGCACCCCAGGCGCAGAGCGCGGGCGTTGCACCGCCCGGCTGAGCTGCACCCCGGCACGTGCACGGCAAGGGGCAGCGGGGCCCAGGGACCCGTTCAGCTGGGCTCCTGGTAGTTCTCATCGGGTTCATGTGCGAGGTCCTGTCTCTTCGTAGCTGCCTTTCCTCCCCGGTCCTCACTCACGAGATGGCTGGGCTGTCGCCGAGCGTGCCCTGATCCCTGCCGGCGCAGTGCCGTGGAGGGGGGTATGGACGGGCAGGGCGTGCACGTGCAGCGAGGCAATTTGTCTTCTTGTAGGAGCGGAGCCATCGTGGGGTTTCAGTCAAAAGAGCCAATGCGTTTCCAGATGTGTTCATGTTCGTGCAATGAAAATAATACAGAGTTATCACTTATTCTCTGCAGCTTAAAAAATAATGTTAAAATACCGTTCTTAGTTAAAATGAAGTGCATCCAGAAGTATCTGAAAGATACAACTGTAGAGAGAAGTGCGGAGGTTGCGTACAAGGTCGGTCGCGGTATTGCAGTCTGAGTCCATGTGCACTGGTCGGATCCCATGAGCTCGCTTGAGGTCGGTATTTTTGTTGTTCTTGGTGTTTATTCTTTGCAAATATCCAACCATACAAAATTGGTTGGTTATGTCACACAAAACATACATGGAAAGACTGCTCTTCCATAGAAAATTATAAAGGTATGGGGGGGAAAAAAAAGACCAAGCCTTCATTTAAAGGGGAAAAAATCCTTATTTGTCCTTATTTCTGTTCCTCTGCGATAACTACAGTGCAGAATCATTGCCTCCAATGGCCAGGAACACACGTGGGTGAATGTATAGTCCAAGTTGCCTGCAGAATCCTTTTAAGCAATAACTGCATTTTCAGAAATGAGAAGTGATTTGCAAACAGAAAGGGATTAAACTTGTTAGATTAGAAAACATTTCTGAGATGAATCATTTGATTGCTTCTTCCATGGAGTAAATATGCACTTTATCCATTGCATCTCACGTGCGTAGTAGGAGAATACAGCATGTTGGCTGCTATTTAATTTGAAGGGTATCCTGTGCAAAATATTTCAGCCAAATTCTGCAACATTTTCAAATCCGTTCAATCCCACAGTGTTAGGGAACTTGCATGGGTTTTGAATAAAGGTGGAGAAAGACTGCTTTGGGGTATTGAAGGAGATTGTCTGAGGTAAGATATTTAACCTGTTTGCAAAGAACCTTTTTTGGAATATCATTTTTAGTTTGAAGCCGACGTTATTCCACAATACAGCATGCTTAGTCAGGGTCTGAACAATATTTTAGAAATAACTTTTGTGATTTTGTTTTCATCAAACTCGAAAATCTCCCTGAACAAGTAAAACTCTGTTCCATTTTCAGTCCTTGGTTTTCATGTTTTATAAGGCAGTTGTATACTGCATATTTTTTGGTAATTGGGGGGTATGAATGAAAGTTGATTTTAGCAGGTTTTCGTCTCTATCCATGACACCCAGGCACCTAGAAATTAATAAAGCAAAATTTCTTATTTGTTTTAGAAAGTTATTTTAAGAAAATCCCTTTGTATATCAGGTAAAACAGCAAGAGGTCTCATGTTCCTTTCTGCACTGCTGTATCTTGCCTTTTCTCAGCAGGAAAGTCTTGATATCAAAAGGGCTGTGTTTATCTGAAAAGTTTTGGGGAGCCTTGGGGCTTTCGGAGCAGGTGCCGTGCAGAGGCTGTGAGGATGCTCCGGAGCTGCCGCGACGGCAGCCCCAGGCACTGCCCTTCTCAGCGTGGTTTTCAGGTGGTTCACTTTGCATCTGATGAGAATTCCACTTTTGCCTTTAATTAATAACCCAAAATTTCAATTCTTATTATCTCTTCTTTTTTTTTTCTTAAGCAAGGCTAATTTTTTTCTTACAAGCTGCACAGGGAGCAGGCAATTTGTAAGGCGAGGCTGGTTTTGTGTGCTGGGAGAGGAGGAGGCTGGTTTTCTCTCTCGTGGGAAGAAGCCATAGTGCTAAGGCTTTCTTGCATGTTTTAGATGTGTGCGTGTATATAAACAACGAGGGAGTTAGGTAAAACAGTAACCGGTCACTGAAACTACAGGCTACCTTCAAAAATACTCATTTATAACTGACTGTATCCCACTGCTGCAGAAATACCAGTAGAAAAGAAACACACTGTAGAAAAACGTCAGTGAATCTGAGGTTTCTCTGCTTCTCCCCAGTCTTCTGTTCATTAGAATCAATTTGAAAATGTTCATAAGTCTTTGAAAGCGGCTCCTTGCCTTCTCCCAATGGGACCAGACCCTACAAAACTCCTCCTGCAGGGATTCGCAGACGTCTGCTGCGCTCTCCATCCTCAAAGTGATACTTCCCCGTGACATCCCAATTCTCTGCTATATAAACTGTGATTTTTTATCCTGTATCGTACGCAGCTTCTCTCAGAAGCCTTTCAGATTTCATGTTGAGATCATTAATTAAATGAATGAATAGCTTTTTCATGATCCATTTCTGAAGAATTTCAGCCTGATGCTTCTAGTTTCTTATTCCTAAAGGGAATGTCATTTCTCCCCTTAAACAATACTGCCATATGCTTAAGCTACGAAATCACCATTTTCTCCCACCTAACAGTTTCCATAGTTGCGCTATTTTAATGTTTTATCAAAGAGATGAGATCTATTGCATTCTCTTCTGTTGGATTTCCTTCATATAAAAACCCTCTTCATTAAATAAAAATGTCCCGTTAGTCTGTTGCACTTTGTATTACCTTCCTTCAACTTTTAAAGTTGTTTTAAAGCCTTAAATTCTATTGTGGGCATGGGGGTTAGCCTAAAATTTGCCTGATTCACTCTCCTCATTTCCTTAAATGTAGATAATACATTTATGATTTCCCAGTCACATAGCATCATTTTCAGATAGTTTAAAAAAACCCCCACGTGCTCCTGGATTTGCGGTTTCGTGCTCTCAAACGTGACTCCGTTAAGGTTTTTCTCCGCCCTTGACGCCATTAGCTGCTCTGCCTTTTCCTGCATGCCGGATGTCACCTTCTTTATGGAAAACTGGAGTATAGTGCTCATTTAGTTTTTGAGCCATAGTTAAATATCCTTAACCTCACTGCAGACAGGCTCAGTCTTTTTCATCAGCTCATAGAAATAAAGTTCCTTCTGCATGCTCTCTCCTTCCTTTTAACCCCTCACTTCTCAGCCACCAAGAGGGACTCTCCTTGCTGGCCGTTCCTCCCGGACACCCTTCTCCCAGCCCTATTTTCCCATGCTCTTTACCCAAGCCACCACCGTTTTCTTTTGCTCAGGTCTCATCTCCTGTCTCCAGTCTTCCTCTTTTTATGACAAACATTTCCTTGTCTATGGCAAGGTGGTACTTGAAGTATCTCCAGTGTTTGTATTCCCCTTGTATTCTCATACACACACAGTGCTGTGCTCTGCTGGCGTTTACTGGTTTTCTTCCCATCGTTATATTTTCTTTCCTCACTTGCTGCTCTTTCATGTGTTTTCCTGGCTGCTAACAAAAATCATCGTTCTAGCTGAAGGTCAAGAGAGCATCCCTAGGCGGCCTTGCCTAGGGATTGCTTTCGCTGTCAAACACTGCAAAGTAGAATATAGACTGCGTCATCCAAGCATCAGTTGACCATCCAGTTAAAATGCCCATGGGATTGAGGAGTGGTCTTTAGTGTCCTTTCTCTCTCCTGCTCTCCCACCTGTCCCCAGTGTCACTCCCCTCTTTCCAGATGACAGAAAAGTTTGATGGCTACTCCAAAGCCATTGGTTGCCCTAAAAATTAGAGCATCTCCTGGGACCATTTTTATCCTGCCAGCCTGCGTGCCACTGAGCGGCTGCTCCTTTAGCTCTACCAGCGACCCGGGTTCCTCAGCTCCGGTACAGCCTTGCGTCCTCCGGCATCACCCCGTTCCCCCCGGCCGCCGCTCTGCCCACCCGAGGTCCAGGAGCACCGACCTCTCACACCAGCGCCAGCTCGCCTCTGCGGGGATCCTGCCCCAACAAACATCTGCTTGCCTTCTTATTTACTTGCTTGTGCTAAGAAGTACCGTCAACGTTATTCACCAGCTTCTTACCACTTTTTCTACAAAGTTTTAGTAATTGCTTGATGCCATGCTGTTCTTAGGACTTGTCAGTGACATTTAATAGTGTCCTTCACAGTGCAGTTCTCTTCATCCCAGTGTGCAAGTGAGCAACTTAAGATGGAAAGCTATTTTAGAGAGGAATTACAAATGTTTCCTAATTCGCAATACAAAATATTGACAAGAGCAGCATATTGCAGTGCCTAATTACCTTAGTAGAAGGTTATACTGCTGTTACGCCTGGGTGGCTTTTTTTTTGGTTGCATATCTACAGAAAAGATTTTTAATTAACATTGACCTTTAATACTCCGACTGTTTTTTTAATCTACAGATGGTGAAATGGATTACAAATTAGATTTTGCAATACACCTTGTTCTTTATATTTCTCAGCTGATTAGTTTCAGACAGTTTGCAGCACCTACACTGGTGTGTTCAGCTCGCAATTCCCTCGCAATCTCCGGTGCCATGTTCAAACCCCCGAGATATTGTGTAGAAATGCTGTCAGACTCTTCAGATATACATGTTTTCATTCTCCAGCTGTACTTTTTCCTCATTTTAAAAAAACAAAGTCTTTACTTTATGGAAGAATATTTTTGAACTAAAATTTAGAAGGAAAGGAATCTGTGTGGGGTGCATCTGCTTCTGATTGTAGGGGTGGTGTTATTTACTGAGCTCCGATTAAGGTGACTATTATACCCCACGGAGCACTATTTTTAGTGATTGTTCTAACAATAATTGTACAAAAGCTAAAGTGTGGCATAATAAACAAATCATACGCATTTGAGTCCCAACCGTACCAAAGATGTTTTGAAAAGTATTTAGTAGAACTGTGCTTTATATTTCATTGTTGTTGTCAGCAGGGAAATCCATGCTAATTGAATCTACGTTTGCTTTAAACGAGACGTCTTGAATATGATTGGCAACAACAAATCCAATAACCTTTTGAAAAGAAAAAAATATTGGTTTGGATTCTAAGATGTCATCTTAGTTTTTGGTGGAAAAAGCCTCTTGGTTCCTTAACGAAGCTAGCAGAAGTTTATTGTGTCTTAGGAAAAGGACAATAAATTTGCACAGGCGCACATGCCTACTCCTGATCCTTACGGGCTGAAACTGGAGCAGAAAGGGCTGCTTGGATGAAGTCCTTGAGTCCAGTTCAGAAATAACTGAGACTTTCTACCTCCTGCTCCACTGAACACTCACAGCAGGAAAATCGGAAAGGAAGAACGTAGCAGAAAAATAGAATTACGTTTATTGTGTGTTTGTAAGATAGGCTTTTGGTTTTATGATGATTTGTGAATTAACAAATGACTCACGTTTTGAGGTTCAACTCTAATATATTATAGCTGTATTTGGTCTAAAAATCAATAGCAAGTCAATGGTATTTAAAAGCTCCTACATTTTCATACTTATGGTTTCACCTTTTTTCTCAGGTGTTACTTGGAAGATGGAGCTTCAAAAGGTGCCTGGCTGAATCGGTCGAGTATTATTTTTGCTGGAAGTGATAAGTGGTCAGTAGATCCTCGAGTTTCAATCGCAACAGCAAATAGAAGAGAATATAGCCTGCAGATACAGGACGTAGATGTGACAGATGACGGTCCATACACTTGTTCTGTGCAAACTCAACACACTCCTAGAACGATGCAGGTGCACTTAACTGTACAAGGTATGTGTTTAAACCAATTGCGAATTGTTATTGGAGATGTACTGGAAAAAACTAATTTATAGATGGGAAACGTCAGCTAAGCACATTTTAAAGCTTTTCTTTCTTTCTTTCTTTTTTCTTGGATGTATGTAGCCATAGTCTGTATGTGCCGTTGGCTCTGGGCCCCTGCAAATAGATAATTAGCCCAGAAGGGTCTCCAACTTGCCAAAACCCTCAGGTTTAAATCCTCACTCCTGTTCTGCTGACAATTAGAACAAGATGTAAAAATATTAGAGGAAAATACCAGTACAATAGTCGAGGTATAGTTCCCCGCAGTGGTACTCTGCAGGTATCTGTCAGTTTGGTATAGGGCTCCTGCACGGCTCAAAACTTGGTTGTTTTGCATGGTATTCAGCCTAGTCACCATGTAAAGGGGCATACTCAGGTGCTGAGTTCACAGAAGGTTTACAGCCTTTGCATTTTCACATCGATACCAAATATTGCCAGAAACATCCTCATTTCCTTTCTGATGTCAAGATGTGTTCAGAAATAGCCAGTGCTGCTGCTGCAGCACGCCACGGAGGGGTCACCGCGGATCAGGACCCGACTGTCCTTGGGGACAGAACAAGGCCACAAGATGTGCTTTGATGATAATGCAATAAAAGTATAAAATAAAAGGCGACCGATGGATGCAGTGAGACAGACGCCAGAGCGCAATCTGTCACGCAGAGTTTGCAGGTGGCACGGCCATCAGCTGCGCCGGCACCCCAACAGCCCGGCTCCAACTTTCCTACGGGACTATTTTGATGAGAGTTTTAAAGGAGGAAAATGAATTGGTTTGTGGGCTCCTTCAGAGGCGGCTCCTCGAGGGCAGCCTGGGAGAAGGCACAAAAATGCTTCATCCCGTGGTGCCTCAGCAGCGACGGGCAGGGTGGCAGGTCGCTCCTGGCAAAGCTCACGCTCTTCCCGGCGCAGCTCAGCTGCAAGGGAGGATTCACCAGGGCGTTTTGTACCCCTTCAGCAGCCCCACAGCCCCGGAGGTCTTCTTTCTGTTCCCGTAGCACTCGGCTTACCTGCCTGCACGGATGGCTCCTACCCCCGTGAAGCTTTAAGTATGAAGTTTTCTGTAAATCTCATTGGCATTTAAAAGTGCAGTATTTCGTCTGAGCACCTCAGGTGTCTTCTCTGGTGCGTGCCATCACAAGCATTGCTATAAAAACAAGAATTAACTCATCAGCTTACAAAAGGCAAAATTAGAACGAATAAAGCAATTTTTCAAAAGTGGAAATTCTATTAGATTTAGAGATTTAATAGAAATTCATTAAAACCAAAATTTAGGGAATAAACCAAAGGGAAAAAACCAAAATAAGGGAAATTAATCTTAGGGAAATTAATCTTAGGGAAATCTTAATCTTAGGGAAAAAACCAAAATAAGGGAAAACAAAATAAGCTGATTTTGCATTAAAATCCATAGTTTTTGTTTCCTCCAGACCAGTTTTCCAACAGAAATACTAAGATCCCAATATTATTAATGAGAACAGTCCATTTATTTCCATGAGACTGTTTTCTGTTCTAAGCGCTGCAGAACAAGTGTCAGTTTTACAAGCGTGGAGGTAATATTTATTGTATTGTTCCAGGGTGACCAATTCTTAGTTTTGATTGTCTTTATAATAGTTAATGCCCTCGTGCAAGGGGCTAAAAAAAGAGTTGGAAATAAATTGCGTGTATAAAACATATAAACAGGAGCTTAAAATTAATTAGGCTAACTACAAGTATATAGAGAAATAATAACTCAGTAGTTAAAAATATGCATAATTATTAAGGGATTGCAGTTATATCTTCAGAAATGCAAAGTATAACCTAAGGCTTTAACTTATTAGTCTTTGGTGTAATCGTCATTAACATTTTCTTTTGCATTTTTATGAGTAATAAAGCAATGAATATAAACCAGAGGAATTTAAATGGCAATCTCTATTAATCCATATGGCACACCAAAATCCCTTACAAATAACGTGTATGAAATGCTTCTCAAACTAATTATCCTTAACCACTGGACCTTTAGACCCCGATGGTTCGTAAGAATGTTAGACTGTAGCTCTGAAAGAGCTAAGTGTGTTTGTTGCATAAAGAACATTATTTTATTAGTACAGCCAAAAAGCCATCATTTAGTCATTTTTATAACCTTCCTCAGAGGCGGCTGTTGCGTGAAGACCCGTGCACGTACTGTTTATGTGGCGGGGGTTGTTCCTGGACTGCAGAAGTAGTTGTAAACTATGGGACTGGGGAGCTGGAATGAAGAAGCTGTGACAGTATCAATTATTATTTCAGTTGTATATACACACTCCGCTACTCCAATATTATTTCAGTTGTATTTTATGTAGGAAGTAGGGGCCAGCTCCATGAAGCATATCCAGAACAAGTGAGCCATTTTCAAGACAAAGTCAAAAAAAATCACTGTCCCTGTATTTTTTCTTGGGTAGTTCTCTTAGCAAGAAGGGAAAGCTGCTGAGCTCCCTGCTTGTAGAGAGAGGTCCTGCATCCGCTGAGCAGCACAGCGGCATCAGCAGCGGTGGAGGATGCCCCATCCCATCTCGGTGACGACTGTGGCCCTTTCTTTCCATTCCAGTTCATATCTTTATGTACATATTACCATAGATATTAATAATTATCAGCCGTGCAGTGGATGCGCCCTGGATCGGATGCGAGTGACACCAATCGCTCGTCCCACACGGGTGGGATCCCACCTTGAATCAACACTGGGGTTTGCACAGTAGTTTACCCCCTTCCTACTGTCATTACCTATCCAGCGGACCTGGATGGGGCTTGTGCATGTAAGCACTGCCAGTCAGGTCGCTTTGTACTTACACTGCTAATAAAGCCACCGCTTCACCTTCCGTGTGCTGAGACTCAGGAGGTAAGGATGCAAGCTCGATGGGTCCTTTGAGATGGAGATTGACCCGTCTGAAAGTAACCGCGACGGTAAAGGAAACATCAAACAGCTAATTGGTGCTATAAGCTTATATATCCTTTCCTGGTGAATAGGGTTCACAGGGATGATATAATAACATTTTACGGAAGCAGTTTTATGTTTCCTTTTAATATTGTTCATGGCTTTGTATTTCAAGATTAGAAACAACTTCTGCTATTGGGGAGAAATAAATGAAGGGAAAAGCAGGTCTTTTGCCAAAGTAAAATCATTCAGTCAAAGGGCTGGGTTTCCTTTTACGTTGTGAATAAATGATCAGCAGCAGACCTAGAGCAGCACATGAAATAACAGGAGAGAAAGAAAATTTAAAAGCAAAGTCTTAGCCCTTTAAAATTCCTCTGCCCTACAGGCTGTATTCTGTCGAGTAACATTGAAAGAAGACCTTCTCCTGAAAACAGCGGAGCTGGAAGAGCCAGGGGTGTGTGCATTGTGTCACAAATTAAATGAATGAAGACTTATGTCTGATGATAAGCTCCCAAAAAGGTTCAAACTCCAGATTGCAAAATTATTTGCTATGAAACTCCATTTTAAAAGCTGTGTAAATCCAACTCTCTCTCTTTTTTTCCTTTTTTTTGGGGTGTGTGTGAGGTCTTTCTACACACACAGATCCAGTAGCTGTCATTTTGAATATCCTCTTCTCTGCTATTTGGGCTGACAGTTTCTGAACATATTCATGTAAGTGTTTCAGAGAATAAATGCATTTTAATGGGTTAAAGACGCCTTAATTTCCACGAGTAAAACATAGAAAGGTAACCAGTGAATAACCGTGGCTGAAGGCAAGCAGCAGCCTCTCCATCACCGTCCCAGGCGTGGTACAGGGAGCAGCGGGACCTAGTGGGGTTTGGCCTCAGTCAACCAGGAGTCTCTGGCAGAGCCTGCGGTTGAGTTTCAGTCTCCCGAATCCCTGCTCAACGCCTTAACGAGACCACCAAGTCAAGGCTAGATCCCTGTTCCTTATTACATAGTTACACCTTTTTGTACCCAGAAAATTAATCAAGATAGTTAACAAAAAAGTAAGAGGCCTAATGTGTCTTTAGCCCACATTCACATCAGTGAAAGAAAAATCACATGAAAGAGAGGAGGATAATCCAGGTAACTTTATTTCAGTGACCTTATTAAAAAGAAGTGAGAATTATGAAGTAATTAATTAAAAGTTTAGAAGGTAGGAGTTTGTAATCAACTCAATCTACCTCAGTGCCAGATGCTTGATCTGCGAAGTCATGAACTGCAGATGATTTAAACATCAGATGTTTGCCATAGTAACGTAAAAAAAATGAAATACCTCTTACCACACTATATTGCTCATAATTTTTCAAGCAAAAGGTTGCAATTTCTGCCATTTCTAATCTGACATTTATTCTACCAAAGTTTAAATTGCATCTTCCAAGCTGTGTTTCCCTTTCAATTTGCAAAAATATTAAGACATGTTTACCAATGTCCTTGAGAATTAATTTTGCCGCGGGGCAGAGCGACAGGTCACAGCCCACAGTCTCGGCTCTCTCCGTGTGTCAGGACGCAGTAATGATGCTGTTGCACCGTGTGGGGAAAGGGCAAGTCAGGCTTCTTGTTTGTGACTCCGGGGAGACGGAGGCCAGAACAGGGTGTTCCGAAGGACCTCAGCCGCCAAGGGAGGGCTACCAGCATGATTAGGAGAATAAAGACACATCTGAAAGAGATTGCTTCGTTTAACCTAGCGAAATGAGGGCTCGGGGAGAATTTTGTTATGCTTTATTAATACACTTGGTGTGGATCCCAGGAAGGGAAAACAAACATACCGGCTAAGGGAGAGCACTTTTACAAGACCAGGCAAATATAACTTAGCCATGTGTGAATTTTAACGTGAGATGAGGGGAAGGTACCGGTCCCCATCACGTTGCGGATGGGCTGTCCAGGGAGAGCGGCCAGGGTTCGGGACGGCGTTTCCCATGGGGGCTGGTGGGCTGGGGTGACCGTGATGTTGGTGAGTGAGGTTTGTGACCGTGGTCTTCCAACGACGGGATTAAGGATCCGAGAGCTCTGTTTGTCTCTTGAATGTGAACGAGGAGCCTGGCGATGCTCCTGGTGACAGCAGCGCCAGGATCCGCTGGCACAGTCCGGGTCGAGGGGTGTTTTTCAAGGCTGCATTTTGGTCTGTCATGGATGCACAGCTCAGATAGGTCCGTGGTTTAGGCTTTGAGGTGTAGATAACAGGCCTCATTCCCTTTGCCATGCCCTGTCTCCAACTCCCCACGGTCCCTGCTGCCCTTGCTTACGCCCGCTGCACCCTCAGCCTTCCCCGTTGCACAGGAGCCCGGTTCCTGGGTACATCGCTACTTTCCATCGGTACCAAAATGCTAATACCAGCGATCGGTGACACAAAAACTTCCTTGCGTTAGTTACTTGGCATCTTAATTTTTATTTTAAATCTAGCCCGTGCTGGGCACGTTCGGGGCTCCTCCTGGGACAGACCCTGTGCGTGTGAGACACGGCACTTGCTGCTGTTCTGCCCTCCCTGCATCGTCCCTCTCTGTACGTAATCTGCACTTGACACGGTGTGCGTGTAAATAATTCATTTATCTATGTAAATGCAATTTATAGATTCAGTCAAAAACCACAACCTATGTTTTTTATTTAAACATGTATGATATTGCCAAAGTAATACTCAAGGCCCTTTCTCTGTTTAATAAACCACCTTAATGTCCCCTAAATATTAATGTATTGATTTAGTCTTTGCAATGTTTGCAAAGTCTAATTTGTTTCCTCAATCAGCCCGAGGGACTTGCATTTGGAGCTAACGAGATAAATCTTACCCAAATTTATTTAAAGTGGGACAAAATAAATATGCAAAAGACTTCTAAAATCATATAACAACCACTTTCCAGCTAAAACTGACAATCCATTACTCCTTTAAATTGCTAGCACTCAAGTAGAATGTCAGTTTTCGTTATAAAATTAACTCGCCAGTGCCAGCCACTGTTATCATCTTGTCCCTGCTCAGCACAAGAAGAAAAAGACTTAGAAAAATTGTCCCAGAGGTGGAGGCAACTGCGTGAGATTTGCTCCACGAGAGAGGGCCCCCAGTGGAACGGCCCCCCCGCTCCAGCAAGCAGCATTCTTGGGCTTGCCTCTGCCAAGGGCTGCATCCACCGTCATTAATGCATCGTTAACGACTGATCAGAATGTTTTCTCCAGGATTTGTAGTTTTTATCCATTCATTTAATTCCTCCCACATAATTCCTCTCACAGCATTCAAATGAGCTGCAGGGGCTCTCTCTCTCTCAAATATGTATGAATGGCTTTTACCCTTCTTTAAAAGCCTTAAATCATGGAAAATGTTTGCATTAGCAGGTGATCTCATTTACAAGGATGTAAATCAGGAATATTTTATCTGAAGTAGAACAGGGCTGTACTAGTCTGAAACTCGTAATTCTGCAGTGTTGGAAGTGCTTTACAGCCATGGCTGCAGCTGAATTTCCATTATAAGCCTGAAATTTCCATCTTCGGAGATCTGTAGGCAAAGGATAATCTACACAAAATAACCATTTGCTCTCTGGTCCAAAGTATATTAGTTCTGTTACATTTGAATTAAATTGAATGAGTTGTTTTGTGACCTGTGAGAGTTTTGCAAAAGGTGTGTTCAGCAGAGTCCAAGGTGTCTTTCAGCAACTTCTTGCATTATACGACAACGCCAGAAGCAGAAGTAAGGAGGAAAAAATACAGGGTAAAGCAAAAAAAACCACCCAAAAATAACCAAACTTAAGTTAAAGAACATAATAATGTAATGCAAAGGGCAAAAATGTAGATGATGAAATTCTGAGTTTTGCATTCATTAGGTTGGTGAGGTTCTCCATTCCCTCCTCTGCCAAGCTGGAGAGGTGCATAAGCAGCCCGAGGCTTCTTGCTGGCACAGCATCTCTCGTCCTGTCTGAAGCATTGGTCTGGTAAGCTCCCACCCTCTAAACAGGAGACCTGCCTCAAATAAAACAAAACCAACCAGTTGGAAATGTTGTGTGAAAGCCAAGTTGTAAAAAAAGATTATGAAACTTTTAGAAAGAAAAATTTTAAGAATGATTTTGGAAAGAAAGCCAATTCAGGATGAGAATTTATGAGAGAGCGAGCTGGTGGCTGGCTGCGCCGTGCGGTGGGTCTCTGCTGGTTCCTACTGACATTAATGCAAATGCAGGTCAAATCTATTGTTCTGCATTAGGATGATCTAAAGTGAATGATGCGAACGAAAACTGTTGGGCCAGCTTTTAGTTTTTATTTTTATCCCTTTCTAATGAAAGTGCAGATAACCTCCACAGTCTTCCACATCTCAATGAAGAGACTTTTATTAAGGAATTTACAATCAGAAGTGTTTGGCTTTGAAAAACGTGAAAATAATTTCTCAGTTAGTACCACTCAGTCGGGGCTGTGGGTAGCCTTAGCAAGCGCTTCTAGAGCTCTGACAGCGTACCCCCTGCCTAAAGCGCTAGCATTGTGCTGGCCACTCGCAGAGAGGAGACGCCGACTTCACGACACGGTGTGTCTGGGCGTGGTTTGGAGCTATGGCAGCCCATTAGCAGAAAGTCTCCCACAGCAGAACGTGATGTGTGATTGCATCGTATAATGCAAGAAATTATCAAGTCCGCCACATCTGCTCCTTTTTAAAGATTTTGTATTTATTGAATATGCGTTTTTTTTTAAGAATTCATATCTATTGACTGTGCTGCTCCCATGGCAAAAATCCTGAACCCTGAACTCCATGGCAAAAATCCTGATGGTTTCACTCAAGAAAGAGTCAACGCTCATTGCAAGACTTGCTTGGAAGACTAAAATTGAAATGCTGTTTTTTCCATTGTACTACCTCAGAAATACAATTGTCATCTGAAAATAGAGTATAAATCACTAGTTAAAATAGATTTTAATTACAATTGCTTTATCCAAATGCAACTTCATTATAACAGATCCTCCAAAATGTTATTTGTAACTGTAATGAACTGCAGGAGTATTATTTTAAAGACATAAAATTTGGCTTATAACACTTTTAAGGGTTGGTTACATATAGCTACATACATGGTTTAGTGGTGGACTTGGCAGTGCTGGGCTAACGGTTGAACTTGATGATCTTAAAGGTCTTTTCCTACCTAAACCATTCTGTGACTCGATGTTCTTCTGACTGCCCTTACTGTGGGCTCTGTTATTCCCTCTCTGAATGCCTCTTTGCCGTCCTGTTGATTCAATTAAAGGCAATTGGGCTGGCCTGGAAAAACTGAGATAGTAATTATTTTGTTATTCATTGCCATCGTTTCCACATTGCAAGTGTTTTTGGAACTCTGTACCCTGAGTAAGCTGTATAATATTTTATTGAGCTTTCTGCTGCCTGTCACGGTGAACACTGCGATTACTGTGATTTATCTGATTTTTTTTCCATTGGATTTCCGTTATTTCAACTTCTGTAGTTTTAGATTGTCAGTTGTCAGGAGAAAAAAAAGGTGTCCCATGTTTAGAAGTTTAATTTTTGCTTGGAGTGATGTTAACAAAGACAGTCAAATAGCCTTGGAGCGCATTGGAGACCAATCTCTGCAACTCTTACTCAGAGTGTCATCTTTTTCATCACCTAGATTTGAAAGAGGATGTAAAAAATATCCCACCTGATGCAGGGTAGATCTAGAACATGCTGGTTTTATCTTGCGAAAAGGGATTTAATCTAAATATTTAATGAGGTCTTCATAAGGAGGTGCAAAAACACTGATTATCCTCAAATGAATTTCCAACATTTTTGAAAATCCTTACCTTCTGTCTCTCTAAGATTGAGAAGCAAACACTGTCAAAGTATTTTAGGGTCAAAACTTTGGCACGGTAAGATTTTCAGTAAATTCTTCCTCACAATATTCTAATTAATGCAATCAAAATGTGCAATATCAGGAATTCTGTTCATTGTAATCAATGAAAACAGAGCTGGGGAAGGGTCTGGAGCACAAGGCTGATGGGGAGCGGCTGAGGGCCCTGGGGTTGTTGAGCCTGGAGAAAAGGAGGCTGAGGGGAGACCTCATCGCTCTCTACAACTGCCTGAAAGGAGGGTGTAGAGAGGTGGGGTCGGTCTCTTCTCCCAGGTCACAAGTGATAGGACGAGAGGAAATGGCCTCAAGTTGCGCCAGGGGAGGTTTAGACTGGATATTAGGAAATTTTTCTTCACCGAGAGGGTTATCAAGCATTGGAACAGGCTGCCCAGGGAAGGGGTTGAGTCCCCATCCCTGGAGGTATTTAAAGGACGTTTGGATGAGGTGCTTAGAGACATGGTGTAGTGGTGGTTTTGGCAGTGTTAGGTTTATGGTTGGACTCGATGATCTTAAAGGTCTTTTCCAACCTATATGATTCTGTGATTCTGTGAAAACATAGATCTGTATATGAAAACCATTTCTATAAAGACAGGATGGAAAGAACCTGGAAGATAAAACAAAAGGACACATCAAACTTCCTTCCGCGGTGGCTAACGCGCGGCGGCACGGCTGCGTCCCTTCATCGCGCGACCGAAAGCAGCATGTCTGCTGTATGTCTGCGTGAAAGACTGAGGTCAGCATCTTGCTTTTAGCCTGATTAAAACTAATAACTTCTGACATACTAAATATCCTGACTGAAATACTATAATCTGATAAAAACCTTTTGTCAAGTCCAGTTAACGTTTAAAAGGGGAGACAAATGGAAACTGCGCTGAATTTACGGGTTTCCCAAAGAGTGAAACTTTCCCTGCAGCATCCCTTGTCTGCCGATGCCGCTGAAGATGCGGCACCATAACTGTGTCCGTATGGACTTTTAGAAGCAATCACTCATTTGAAGTAATAAATATCTTATTCAAGGCTCCAGGGTGCCAGTGGTAATTAATTTTACCATGTATACAGTTAAATGGCACCTCAATGGCATTACGGTTTGTTCTGTGGGAATCCCGATGCTGACTAGCCGTCCTTCCACCTCCCGTCGTTGGCAGAAAGCCTTGGCCCTGCCCTCCCAGGCGCCGGAGCCGGGCGGCGTGCCCGCGCTCACCCTCCTGCTGCTCACCCGGCTGCCACTTATTTTCACTTGGATTTGGTGTTGGATGCCGCTCCTGAAGATGGGGAAGTAATGCACTGCTTACTGGCGAGGGGCGATGGACGTTTGTGGCACTGCCGGGCTCCTCGGCTCTGCCATGAGAAAGGCGACTTTATAGAGAGGAATTTAAGGAGCTGGGAAAGTGTTAGAAATATTGCTTGAAGCTAAGTTTCTGTTTTAAAGAGGTAACGGAACAATGAGATGAGTAGGGAATCTGAGCTATCGGACCAGCAAGTGCCATGCAAGCTCCTTGACAAAGCTGAAAATGAAACTTGTCTTGGGCAAAGCAGTGTCATTGCAGCCGCTTGCTCACCTGTGAATATTTGTTTTCTGTAGTTATTTACGGTGGGAAAGGAGCAATGCTTTGAACATAAACATCTAGCCATTAAAAAATACTTTTTAGGGCAAGTCATTTAGACATTAGAATAATTTCTCAGGGAAAAAAGGGAAGCATGACTTTCACGAACGTCTTTAGAGAGAAGAGCATCACGGAAACCTCAGGACAGAACCAGTTCTGTGTGTTGTGTTGTGTTGTGTGACAGGACCTTGCTTGGTTAACAGCGAAGACTTTGAGACTTACACGTTCCCTTGCCACAATAATAAAATTCCAAATTACTTTTAAACTGCTTACCTGGCTATATTGCAGGTTAAGTAACTGTAATTATGAACACTGGAAATACTGTTCCAAGTATCAGTACAGGCAATTCTAAGTTTATGAAGATAATAAAAATAACTCTAACTATAAAAGCAATAAATATACTTATAACACTTCACCTTTTGAAATTATTAAAAAATAAGTGCAAGTTTTCACAAACACATTATTTTATTGAAATGGGAGGTGGAATTAGAATGATGTCCTGCAAACTGGGAGTGAGCTAGCCTAGCCTCCGTTCTGTTTTCGCTTCTGCATCTGTGTCCAGTCCGTGTGATCTGGTTTCCTGGAGGTGTGGGGATCATATTCACCTGCCTGTAAGGGATAGTGCCAGCCAACCTAAATTCACTGAGCTCCACAAAATGCTTTAAAAATGTTCAAGCTGGAAATGTTTTATGTGAACTACAACATGATGCATTCTGAGAACAGAAAAAGTAGGCAGAGTTAATTCTAAATCACAGTGACATAATACTTGCAAGAAAATCTGAGATACCCAACATGCAGTTCTTAGACATTTGATTGCTCAAAAGTTTTAACAACTTGGGAAATAGCTTCTGCACCTTGACCATGGCTGTCGCTGCGTACCAGCTGTCTCGGTGCTGGCAGGCACGGCAGCGCTGACGCAGAGGATGGAGCCGTGCTAATGCCTTCCTCCCCTGCATCACCCATCCCCTCTTGCCTTCCACCCCCAGTTTTGCTTCCCATTTCTTACTGCAGACCTAGAGGGGTGGGCTGGAAATGGCGTAAAAAAGAAGGGGGCAGTAGTTTCTCCTGTGGAAACACAGCTAGAACAATACAACGTGACGGCAATAATACCCGAATTTTTGGTACCTCAGCATCAAAGAGAGGGCAGTTTGCTAATTCCTGTACTCCCAGCTCATGGTGCTCTTTGCTGGGCATTGTGACCTTTCTGAATTTGCTTGCACTGTAGTGATCAGAAATATTGGAAACTTATTCCTACAAGGAGTAGTTCATTTATATTAGCTATAGACTAAAATCAATGCATCGACAATAAGTAAATAATGATTGTCCTTCTGTAACTGTATTCTTTTTAAACTGAAATTAAATTTCCATAACTATTGCGAAATAGAGAAAAGTATTGCCTTCCGTTTTACAACTGGGGACCCTGACAGGCTTGAGAGGATAAAATCAGACTTATTTCATGGTTTGAAATTGCCCTTTTGATGTTCAGCAATATGAAAATCCAGCCAGTAAGGCGCTACTGGAGAGAAATAAAACTGTTGGATGGTTTCACCCACATTTATTTTTAAGGGAAATGTCCATGATCATGTAGCAGATAACTGGCAGGAATAGGGGAGACTTCAGAGTTCTTGTCTGTTTATACTGGCTATCAGTAATGTATATACTAGGGTGCCTAAGCACATACAGGTGGATGTGTATATGCAAGTTTGTTGTTGTATATATTCATATTACGGGTCGAATTATGGCATAATTCAGTATGAATATGCTGAATGTGGAGGTTGAATACGGAGAGATGTTTCGTAGATTTGCCTTTCCTTACAGATGACAGCATTCTGTAATTGCAAAGAAACACTACGTTAGCAGTATAGATCTGTAACTGAATAACTATTTATAACTGATACGGAAAAGCTTTGGATCTGTTCACCACTTTCCTTTTATTTTTTGAAGGTAATTCTGCACATACGTTGCACTTTATCTAACAGGTAAAAACTCTGTGCCATAAATCCAACCAGTTGTAAATGTCAATATTACAGACTTAACCTAAAAACTTTGAAATGAGTGTCTAGAATTTTGAAACCCCATTAAGCATTAGTCTTATTGGAATAATTAGATAGTAGCATCTGTAAAAGTGTGAAATGTCATTTGGGCTCTTCAGAAACCTGTTGACAAACCTGTTCTAGATTTTCTTTTCTATGAAATTTAAATAATCAAGCTGTCTTCTTTGAGTAACAGTGCTGTAATTAGTCTCTAACATTTTATTCTTCCACGTACAGTCTTTGCCTATGTACTCTGCTTCTGTTTCTGTGCACTCCTACAGAAGTGGAATTATGTATGCTAATATTTTAAAAGGTATTAAAGCGAGGAAAAGCAAAGGCTGCATGCAACAGAAACATGGGACTGGGCAATCTGCTTGCTTTTGAGGGAACAGCCTGCCTCGCTCCTGTCGTGGTCTAAGCCGCTTCTGAGGGTTCCTCCCTCCCGATTACGTAGGGGCTTCAGAGGCACAGACTATCAAACCCGCCGTGGCAGCATGCTGCTGCAGCTCGTCAAGGGAACACATCCCACGCTGCGTACTCTCCCGTGTGCTTGGTCTCGTAGCTCTAAGGGAAAGCCACGCACCTCTCCCCGAGTCCTGGGTAAATTTGAGCAGGTGATACGCGATACACGCAGAAACGCCGGGGAGCGTTGTTTGCAGTGATGACGAGCGTAAGGCAGGCTAAAGGAGCCTGTCGCCCAAAAACGCGCATTCAAGACCTTGTGTAAGTTATCCTGTAACACTCTGGATTGTTCGGGCTGCCTTGATGAAGTATTAACAAAGCTCTTAGTTTTAATGAGTTAGATTTGCATTAGCAGCGTTACGTTTTAAACCGGACTGTTATTTAAAAATACCATTGTCGGCCTTTCCATGCATGCTTTCTTTCAGTAGCACCAAGCCAGATTTTACTGTTTGAAAAACATTTATTTATCCCCTCCCACCTCTCCTCCCCATCCCAA
This sequence comes from Mycteria americana, assembly GCF_035582795.1. Lineage (NCBI taxonomy): Eukaryota > Metazoa > Chordata > Aves > Ciconiiformes > Ciconiidae > Mycteria > Mycteria americana. Next base: position 69,663,703 of record NC_134371.1, on the reverse strand, counting down.
GCTGGGAGCTTGATGCTCTCCAGGTGAGAAAGCCCAGCCCAGCTCTTCCTGGCCTGCGCAGTGCCACGGAGGACAGGGACCTCGGAGGCCGGGCGCTGCCTTCCTCCCTTCCCATCACCACCATTTGGTGGTGGCAGAAGCCCACCAGCGGCAGAGCAGACCGGGCTGCTGGGCGCGGGTCTGCGGTGTTGCTGGTGATGAATATCCAGGGCCAACGGTTGTGTCATCCCTGCACGCCGGCGGGCATAAATCCTCTAAGAGGCTGTTTGCCTCTAAAGTATAAGGAAGATGCTGCTTTTCCATATGGTGTGAACCCAAACATTGGGTCTTATTTTGCTTTCGTGCCTATGCTCTAACATAGTCTCACTCTAGAAAAGGGTGAGAAGAAAGCAGAAACCCAGCCAAGCCTCACGCCTTGCTGCCCATCTCTTTCTGCTCCCACTGGAATTTTTTAAAGCCTGTGTTATTAGTTTTGATTACACAAAAATCAGCCCACTTTCAGGTCACTTACAGGGGTTTTTGGCTGGGGTAAGGACTGGCTGGCCCAATAAATGAAAACAAGACCAGCAAGACAGAAAATGCAAGATTATTTGGCATTTTTATGGTTCATCATTGGGAAAAGATGGGTTTTTTTCATAGATGAGAGAAGGTGTTGGGAGAAGTAAGTGGGAAAATGTCAGTTCTCATCAGTGGAGGCTAAATCAAGTCCATAGTTTACCAACTATGTGAAACAGGGTGCTTAAATGTAAGTTTAAAGTATCAAAAAAGAAGAGGAAAATCTCTATCCAATAAAGGGAAATGGTATTAGGCAATATTTTGTGTTGCTTTTTAACCACTAAGGGAAAGATTGGTATCTGCATGATGGATCTCCGTTGCTGGTCCACTGATTCTGTATTTTTGGGCCAGTCATTCAGCATGGATGTCCCATTCAAGCATCCCTTTCTGCCAGCATTCTTTGATCCCACAGAACAGAAGGAAGGGGAAAAAAGTCTGCTCCAGACTGAAACCGCAACTTCATTGGTCTTGGGTTTTTGTTTTGTTGCTCGTGTTTAAAAAGAGAAAAATCCTGAGCGCTGGCGTAGTCAGGAAGAGGCGCGGAGTCCTGGGGGAAGCCAAGCTGGAACACGTTGAGACGGTTCTCAAAAGAGCAGCTGAGAGTTAACAGAGAAACAAAGCAGTTCTGCTCATGTTAAATTTAATTATAAATGTTTGGCAACAGCTAACGCAAAAGATTTTTTATACTTTTAGCAGGCAGTTGACAGACATTTTTTAATAAAATAAAAAGCATTTGAAGTGTACAAGCATGATATAGGGGACATATTCCTGGTTACTGTCTAAGGGTGCATTTTCATTTACAATATGACCTTTGTCACTGAAGATGTCCCAGGATGAAGCATAAAGAACTGGTGATCAAAAAGCTAAACACAAAATCGAATGAAGTAAAATTAAATGAGAAGGAAAATGTAAGGATCATTCCCCGTATGCCTTTTCACCAGTAAGAAATGGCTAAGTATAATAATGAAATATAACATGGCATTGATGTAGAGCATGCCTTTTGTTTTGTTTTGTTTTAAATGCTTTGCTATTGATTTTTCTGTGTCAGGCTCTTCCCACGCTTTTTTTTTTCTTTGAAGAAGTATCAGCTGTAGGAGTGAAACTAGGCCAAGCACAAGTAGAAGTGAAGTTGGAGTTATAAGCAGAGAGAGTAGTAAACTTTGGAGGACTTTGATAGAATACTTGCAATAAAACAAGCTGTATGCTTCATGCTACATTTCCATATTTAATGCTGGAGAAGCTGATAGCATAGAGAATTTGTTTTGTCTTTTATTTCCTCATATGATGCATAATACTTAAATCTGCATTACATGCTGCTGCTGTGCTTGTAGTCGTAGTCTGCTCTGAAGAAATTGTGAAGTAAGCTTGTATACCTGCTTTTAAATTAATGACATCCTTGAGAGGTGGCATTATTATCCAGAAGAGTGTAAAGGACTATGATTTATATCCTTTGTAGCTAGCTCTGCTTCAGCAAAAGCTGATGCATGATGTCTTAGCATGCTAGACTATTTCATAAAGCTGAGTAAATTATACATAGGCAGAAATATTCTACCTCCAGTGACCAGTCCATTAACAAAAATCCATAAACAGGAAGGGGTAGAAAGATTTCATTAGGAAAACCAGATGAAAGAGTGAAATGCACGAACCTGGAGTATAACAACTGGAGACTCCGTCAGAGAAACTGAATATTCAGTCTAAGAGGAGTTCCCTTCGCCTCAGAAACAGCCATAGGGTGGACTGAAAACATGCAGGAGTTTTCTGGAAATACACAGGACTCTCAATCCAGTCTCTTCTATAGTTTACCAACTAAGTCAATATACACACACAAAATGCTAAATGAAGATGGGACCTCTTTTCCATTCATACTAGGGGCGGTATCTCTAGATATGTATGGAAGAATGTATTTGCAAGAGAATCAGTCTTGAAATAAATACCTGTATTCACTATACTCTTCCTTGTGAGGTTTTTACATTGAGACTGTCTCTTCTCTCGCCAATGCTCAAGGGTAATTCCCATTCATAGTGAAGCCCATTAGGATAAAAAATATTGTCCATGCAACTGAACAACTCACAAATAGGACAGTCCATTGCCAAGGATTTTACTGTATCTGGGTACTGTTTCACTTTGGTGTGTCTTCTACTGAGCTATAGCAAACTTTATCTGCACTGCATAGGTGATTTAATTAAATGAAAAATAAGAATTGTGTGTTAGCCCTTTAAATCCTACCTCCAGTGTATGAAGTTACGATTCTTCTTGAATTTATTAGATGGTATATCTTCTCTTGTTTTTATGAGCTGGGAACATGCAGAAGAAAAATATTTTGTACTATGAGTGGTGTTGGATTCATGGTTATGGGAGAATTACCAAGAATGAACAAGCATGGGGATGGATTTATTAAAGAAGTTCCTTCTCATATGCTGTCTTCTTTTTGGAATCCTCTACAGCTTAATTTTGATCGTATAGCTTAAGAGAGGGTAAGAGAGGATGATGACAATATCTGATATTCGCAAGCAGCAAAATCCACCAGTTGGAAAGAGCAAAATCAAATGCATATCTTTAAAAAGAACTCATAGTGCTAATTTAGGAAAACTTCTGGAAAGGGCTGAAAACAAGTGAAAAGTAAAGTTGCAGATTCATACTGTAATAAATTGTAAGAAATTTGAAAGAAAGCTTTAAAGGATATGGATTAAATGTTTCCTGCCTGGAAAACCTGCACTTGAAAAAGTTTGTCTTTGCTTGTACAGCTTTCATAAAGATGTAAAGAAAACTTTTTCAGTTGTTATATATCAAACTGTTATATAATATATGACAGGTATATATTCAACTGTTACGTATCGGTCGTTATATATTCTAGGACAGCAAATGCAGAAGTCACCTCATCTGAGACATCTGGCAAGGATGCAGGGGTGCATTCTCTGCAGGGGAAAGAAAGATGCTGCTCTTCCCCGTTCCAGCACTTGAAATACTTTCATACTGAGGTTTAATTTAGGAGGCTTTAGTTTTCTAAATGGGGCCTTCAAAAGAGGAAGCCGCCGTCTGGGCAGGCGCTGGCCCTGAGCCCCCCCTCCTCTCTGGGCTGCGCTCTCCCACCTCCCCTGCCTCTCCCCCGTGTCAGGAGCTCGGAGCTCTTCATCACCTTCACGGCCCTGGGTATGGGTTATTCTGTGGTAGCTTACCGCAGTGTCTCTGAGTAGCGGTTATACGAATAGTGAATTATTTCCGGGAAAAGTCTCACGGTTTGGGCATGTCTCAGTGTTTAGGTAGCACAGGAGCTGTTAGATGTAGAATAGCGGCCAGAATGTCCTATTGCTGGGGACTGACCTGGTGTCATCAAATAGCTGCAAATTTCGTCTGGCAATTGCCCACGTGTGGTGTATGAAGCAATAATTGCAATATCATTAACAAGTTGTAAAAAACACTTCAGTGGTGACTGAAAGTGTGACTTAATTTGAAATCCCTTAACAGGAAGAACAAAGGAAAAAAATTGTAATATGTAACTACATATTAACATCTATTAATACTTCGATTTCATTATATCCCATCCAGTAGGCGTGAGCAGCCAGAACCTACGAAGTGGGTCTCGTGGATCAGAAGTCATTGGTGTTCAATAAGCAGAATCCTGATTTTTATCTCGTGGTTTATTAACATCACTAGGCTAGATTCAATTAGCCCTTGTTTTGTAAGGAAAACTGAAAAAATAAGTCACCCAAGTAGTTTTTCATTTCGATGGCATGGCTTTAAGCAACTCTTGGAGCTGTCCTAGAACTACGCCTCTCTCTTCAGTTTTAGAAAACTGAAGGGAGGGTAATCCAAATCATTCTTCTCTTTTCTATTTCATAATTACAGTGATGATTCAGATTTTCACGATACATTAACTAAGAAAATATTTTGGGGTTTCCCACCAGGAGATGCGGTTATGTCAAAGGCCAGTATGTCTCAGTCTTCATCTAGCGCAAGGTATTGAGTCCAATCCGCACAGACATAAACCACCTCGCACAAGGAACTGAGCGAACGAATTTCGGAAGAGCAGCCCAGCGAGCCCCAGCCATCGCCATACTCGAACACAGCTGCAGACTCGCAGGATAAACTAAATTAGAATACTGTTTGTAGCAAACAGTAAATCGAAGCCCTCTCTGAGGCAATTAGCAAAATCAGAGCATCCTTTGAAGCAAACAGGCACGGAAATGCCGTCCTTGCACTGGTTTTTCAAATGCTTAATTTTGCAGCTTTCCTCAGCGTCTTACAGTTTGTTCAAAGGGCAGCGGAACCGCGTATCTAACACGAGGAGTTTCAGGAGCTGGTGGTGGTTTGGGTTTGTCTAGGGACTACTCACCCAGCTATACAAGCATATTTTCAGTAACGGCAGGGACGCATGAGGATTATGGAAGCCCCCCCGCGTAGGGGTGAGCTGCGCTCGCGGCCCTTTGGCTCCCGCCTTCCCTGCGGCGAGCGGCGGTGGCGACGAGCGGAAGCCGCCCTGGGGAGCGCGGAGGAGCTGCCGAGCAGGGATAACGGGGAAGGGCAGAAGGGGAAAACACGTTCATCCCCTGTCCTGCTTTCGGCTGAGATGGAGTTCATTCTCTTTATAGCGGCTGGTGGGGGGCTACGTTTTGGATTTGTGCTGAAGACTGTTGATAACACAGAGATGTTTTAGTTGTTGCTGCACTGGTCAAGGACTTTCGTCTACAACACTTTAGTAGAACTTTTACATTTTTACAGGGTTTATCTTCACATCGGACAATGCTCAGGCTTGGAATATACCTAAGGATTTTGTCTTCCTGTACCCTGTGTGACTAAGAGATATGTTGTTTCCTTTAAAGAACAAGTCATATAACACTAACTGTTCATTTATAGGAACAAATCTTTCACAGGAATGTTCTGAAGAGTTTCCTTAAAGGAACCATATAATGAAAACACTGCGACTTAAATTACTGGGGCTGTATTTCTTGCATATTATGATTTATGAAGCAGTAACAAGGATAATAAATGGTACAAGATCTTTTGCACCATACGAGAAAACTCTATAGCAAAATGAAAACCATATAGCATTGATTCTGAATACAATCCTATAATATGGCTCTAACTTCTGTTATACCTGCTTATCACAGATCTTTTATCCTAGCGATTCAGATAAAAGCTTAGTAATTTTAGCAAACAGAATAGCCTAGCCCCCTGGGTAAATTTTGAAAACCGTGCTCAGGGAGATGCACATACAAAATCTGTTCATTTACTACATTTTTTGGCATTCTTTTTTTCCATGTGATGTTTTGAACATTTATCCCTTCGGGTTAATATGTTCATTTAAAAGGAAAAAATTAAACAAAAATCTCACAAGAGAGATGTGAACTTGAATTTGAGTGGCCAGATTTGAATGGATAAAAAGGCGCTTCAGGAGCTGGATAAAACAGGCGCATTCATAAGCCTGTGATTTTCAAACCTGCCTCAAGGCTAACGGTGCTGAAGACATCACAGCGAGACAAAACGAATAGTTAATTTTTTTCTCATTTGTAAGGCTGTATAATACTAAGGGCTAAACTATAGAATTGTAAGATAGCTATTATATTGTCTCCAGCAGATTACTCGGTTTTGTTGTCTTTAGGATTCAGAAATGTTCTTATTTTATTTAGACTGAAATTTTAATCATCCCCACTTTGCATTTAAAACATGATATTATTTCCCCTTCTATCATCTGTAAGAGAAAACTGGAAAATTTCCTTAATAGTTGGCAGATTTGCTTTGTTATGTAAAACAGACCCTTGGCAAAAAAAATTATAATTAATACAACAGTTCCATTATACAATAAAAGGGTTGTTTTATAAAAAAAAATCTGTTTGAAATACTTCAAAGGAAAGACATTGTTTTGTTTTGATAGCGAACTGAATGTAGTTAGCACGCTAAAATATTTTGCCCATAAATATTCCAAAATCTCTCTCTGTGATAACAGCAAGCGCGAGGTGCAGCGTGCCTCTCCCCTTGTTCACAGGTAATGCTCCAGGCTTTTGCAGTTTAAAAGTATTTGCCGAAGTCTCTTTTCAGGTTATAACCTCTCTTTACGTTGAACCATTTTCTGCAGAGACACCTCTGTACCGCTAAAATGTAAGCATCACATTAAATAATACGGCTCTAATTGCTTCTGCCTTTCGGACTTCTCTGCTGATGTTCCGAATTCTGTTAAGAAGGTGTCCAGTTGAGTCCGTCTGCTCCAGTGAGATTTATTTTAAATATAAGACCGCTGAGGTATTGTCCTCAACAGCTTATTCTCTTTATTGTGAAAAAGGTTGAATAGACTCGAGGAATAAGATCAGTACATATGATAATTAATATTTAATACAGTAATATCAATATTATTATACTATAATATAGTTAATACAAATATTCAATGCAAGTCAGTTGAAGAATGCCTACAATTCTAGGTTTACAATAAGTGCTCTCTGTCACACATGTAATCTTTAGGTCCTATGGTAGTTCACTGCCTGACACTGTATTTAGCTCTAAAGCTTTGTAAGGTGCTGATTTTCTTCTAATTCACAGTGGACTGTACAATTTGCTTAGACAAATACACTTCTTGCTCACCGTGACTCAAAACCCAGCAATATTGGAGACTGCAAATTTCAGTTATTTCTAGTATCAGACTTGCCCAGCTTATAGAATCTTGGTTTAAAATAAAAATGAATATATGTGGTATCTATCTTATAGCCAACAAGCTTTCCTACCAAAACCAGCTTTGTAGATTAAATGATTTTAAGAGATTAAATGTCTGTCTATGGTACACTACAGGGAATATTGTAATAATGTTGGTGAAAAAAACGCGGATGTGTCTTTTAGCCCAAATTAGGGAGATGGAAAGAGAAGAGCTAAGTTTGGGGTTCACACAAACATGATGAAGCCAGGAAGGTTTCGCTCATAGATATTCGGTCCTTTCTGTCAAGAACAATGCAGTTGTAAAGCAGGTTCTGAAATCCTGATCCCCTTCAAGTCACTGTCGAGATTTCAAAGCCTCCATGCGAACAGGATCTTACTCACCGTATTTATCCCATGATATAGGCGGAGGGGTGCGACAGGGATAACAGACCCCTAAGTGATACACATGGGCAGATAATTAGAATAGCTCTTTAGAACTCAGTGTCTCGTGCCTTCAGCTTTGCAACTGGCCTTTTCTAAACAGCCTTTTTTTGAGCTAGACAGGATTCTGTAACCTGGAAAAGAAACACAGGGTTTTGGGTTAGATTGAACAAAACATTCATATTTCCCCAAGGAAATTTTATTGTTTTTCATTTCAATCCTCAAAACCAAAACTTTCCTTTCTCAGTTCTATGTGAACTGAATTTTTTTTTCAAGCTTAGGAATTCAGCTACTCATAAAAAAAAAAAATCCGTTATTTATCCAGACTTACCGTATGAGTTTCCAGATCTATAACGCAATGTTCAGGTAGGTTTCAAGTGAGATAAAATGTGACCATGGTGTAAATTCTCAGCCTGCTTTGTGTTCTGACTTTGCATATTTTAAATAAAAATTTACAGAAGACTTAAATTAAAGCAGTAAATGCATCCAGTATAACATTGTGGTTACATTTTCAGCAGGGTTCCTTGACTACATCCGAAGTATTTGAATGCATACTGAGTTTGTGAGCCCAAAATGAACAACCACGCGCCTAAACACTGGTTTTGCGTCCCTGCATTCACCCATGCATGCACCCATTTTATGAGTATAATTACATACAGCAGGGATGTTTATACGTATAAGTCTGATTCCAGCAAGCAGATGTAAAAATATTTAATTTTATAATGGAATTTCTGTGATATTTTTTCCAAGGCGTTTCCACATGTGGGGATTTCAAAGGAGTCTGGTTTATGCTTCGCAGTCGTGGCTTGCCCTGTTTGTCGGAGGAGCTGCCCTGTTTCTGACCATCTCTCCAAAACGCATCTCTTCGGTTCCTCTCCTCTGACTCCTCCTTTCAGTTGCCGTTCCAGGAGTGCCTGAGGCGCTCCGGGAGTGGGTGCCCCGCGCATTGCTGCACTTCACCGGTGGCTGAAAGCTCTTGGAGCAACCTCCAGAAACACGCTGCCTGTCGTGTTTTATTGCTTAATTTTCCAGACTTCTTTAAATCCCCTTCCAGTCATGGTGCATGAACTATGGTGACTTATTTCCTTCATAACTCTACTTAGAATAGATACGTGGAGTCTGTTATGAGCAAGAAGTCATTTCTTATTCAAAGTTTCCATTAATTTATGTAAACAAGCAGTTAACTTCTACCTTTCTGTATGGAGATATTCCTCCCTCATCACAAAAGGCAGGATTTTCTTTCCCCGTCACTGGGGCTCTCGGAAGGAGCTCTGTACGCCCCAGCGACATCTCAGCAAGCAGAATTGGCATTTTACATTAAAAAGGCATAACGCGAGAGGAAGCTATCTCCCTCCCCGTGGTGATAGATGGGAAAGCCGTATGAACTGACATGGGGAACAACTTCACCCCGGCAAAAATGATGATGTTTCCTTCTTAAGACAGGCCAGGTGCTGTTTGGTTTGAAATTCAAGCGTTTCCCTCTTCTTTTGTGGCTCGGTTTGATGGGAAACAATATCCAATACGCATTCCTGGCATCCATGAGATCTTGTGGAAATGATTATTTATGTGCTGTGTGTTTTTAACTTCTTCATAAATGCATTTTGATTGGCTTTATTATTTCGGGGGATTTTTTTTTATAATGTCATAGTAACACGAGAAAAGGTAAACAGTAAAACTCTCTGCCTTTCTCTACATTGTGTATTGGTTCATGTATTTCCTCAAAAATTTTTTCTACAATAATCAGTTCTGGTCCTTTTAAAGTCACCTTTTCTGTCTTTCCACTCTTTATCACCGATGTTAGAAACCAAATCGCTTCATTATTCCTTTATATCTCACGCCTTATTTGACTGAGCTAAGCTCTCCCTGGGCCATCCTCCCTGGCACATACTGGTGGCTGATCCTGTATTTCCTAGCGCTGATCTCATCAGCAACATAGCGATATTTACTCATCCAAAGTTTTCTCTGGCCACAACTAGAAACTTTTGCCATTTTGCCATGTGCTGATTTGGAAGCACCACTCACAATCCCTTATACTTGTGTGGCTGGAAGAGTAATCCATCTGTCTCGTCTTTGAGTCTCCTCCCCCTGCAAACGTGGCTCCCCTTGGCGTTAGGGGTGAGCCCAGCACCTTCCCTGCCACGACGCTGGCTACCAGCCCAACTTACCGCATTTACGACTGGCCGCTAGACCCAGCAGTGTCGGAACTTGACCACCTCATCAGGCACTCAAATATGGATTTATTCTTGGGTCCTCACAGGAAGCTATTCAGAGTCCTAGTGAGGTCAACGGATTTCTTCACGTGCCTGATTTAGCACAGACCCTCTGTGCCAGGGCGAGGAGCTCAAAACTGTGGTTAACATATTATCTTTTGCTTTAGCCATGATTCCATACTCTTTCCTAAATGAGTTTTAAAAATTAATTTGGTCACAAATAAAAACTTCCCTAACTCATTCACAATTTTTAATTATAATTGTATCTGCTCCTCAACTGCAGCTGCATGGATAAAAAGACCTCAACCGGTGAAGTGCTTTTAACGCTGTCAGTCTTTAGTATTTCCAGCATGGAGAAATTCATTAACATGGAGTCCCAAAACTAATATTTCTCAGGATGCTCTTAATAACCTCTGTTGCTATGCAGTGGAAAGAATAAAAAAAATGTTGAGTAAATCCTCAAACCCCACACTGCAAATACCTATTTCATCCTGACAGAAATATCCATTGATGATAATGTTTTATCATGAGGCTTCCACATTGCAAAGGCACCTTTTAACAGCTGGAAAAGTCTTGCTATGGCTCATCATTGATTACAATTGAAAGTTATCATAGCAACCTCCCAACTCTGAAATGTCCTAACTGTCCAAGGCTTCCTCAGGCACTCGCATCTGCACTGCTGATTTTTATTTTCACAGGAATAGGCATGTTGATGGGTAGGACAAGAAAGAGGTTTACCCACTCCATGTTGTTGATCTTTTTCTTGGAAAAAGATGAACGGCATAGATGTGGGTAAACTGAATATCACGAATGGCTACAAGGATTTCATTGTGCACACGCCCGTGATTTCCCTTGAAAATACCATTGGGCGAGAGGTTTTCCAGGCAGTACTTCAAAGGCTGTAGAACATCAGCAAATATTTTCTGACTGCATGCTACCATGTGTGTGTCCACATCAGTTCCTCCAGCCCCAGTATTCTTCTTGCTCCCACCGCTCACTTTCTTCTGGCTCTTCCGCACGCCAGCTGCCCTGGGTGGCCCTGCTGGGAGCAGGGGTGGGACCGGACCATCTCCAGAGGTCCCTGCCAGCCCAGCCCTTCTGAGCTCCTGCTGTCCTGTGATGTGCTTTCTCTGCTCTTAGGCTTTCCTCCTCCTCCCCTACGGGTCCTTCCCCGCCTCCTGCCAGCATCCCTTTTCTCTCCCCGGGTACCCGCAGGCTCCGTTACAGTGTCCCGAGCAGCACCCAGGGCAAACGCAGGACGATCTTGCAGCAGAGCGCGGAGTGCGTGACCCACGTTCATGCTGGCCATCTCGTGAGAGCCCCAGGCGAGGTCTCTCTATGTTCTTGTTCGAATGTCAAGGACTTGCTCCAGTGCCAGTCTGCGCCGTGCCTCCGACATTGCTCGCGTGCGCAGCGTAGACTTGTAAGGGGTGTTTGACAATGCCAGGCACACAGTGAAATTTAGAGCAGCACAACCACGCTGGTGGAGACGAGTGTTGAGCTGGTAACAGCAAGGGTAATTTAAGATTGTTTTCCAGTTTCCCATCTCTTCTGATTCAAGTTTGCGCATTTCTCAGTCTGGGCGAATCGGGCACATGGTAGTGGAGAGCTGTGTTGGCACACCTCCCAAAACTGCATGCGCCTTCCTTTCGGCCTTTGACAAAAAGCTAGCTTGAAAAAAAGAAAAACCCAACCCCCAAAAAAAACACTTTCCCAGTTCTCAAGTCTGTGCTAAGCCCCGAGCCGGGGTTATTTCCAGGGAGGTGTGTGAGGCAGCAGATCGGTTGCCCAGCTGGGTCCATCCAGGTGCCCCAAGAGGCTCTCAGGGCTTTTTTGTGGCTCTCCTTACAGAAGCGTGCTGATCTCCTGATGGAAATACCGGCCAAATAGGGTAGCAAAGGACATCTATGGACTTTAACCATTTCTACTGATGCTTCTGCCATCCTGCCACTGTGCCTTCTCCCAAAGGGAAACTGGCGTTGCCTTCATCATTGGCTCTGGCAACAGAGTATGCTTAGTCTTTTTTAACTTTGAAGTACTGCAAATTAATCTAGATGCTGGTTCACACTGCGAAATGGTTATTTACTTATGAATCTGGTATGTCACATAGTTACCCAGCATGGACGAGCTACTGCTGTAATTTTAACCTAGGATGGAAAGGTGTGCTCTGTATTAGCAAAGCAAAGTCATTAGCTGGATGCTGAAACCCTAATTAAACAGGATTTTGAGTACTCAGCTCTGGAAGTCCTTATTAGCTGGAGTAAGCTGCCTACTTTGAATGGTTGTGATCCTTGTGATACTTTTGCACAGTAGGACAGATTTGATTTATTTGTTGTTATTGCAGTCTTTAATAATCAGTGTAATTTATAGGGACAAGTGCATAGAATCCTTTTACATTTTTCATTTTTATTGATTTCTGTAAGCAGAGATATTCAGGGTGGTAATAATGTATTGTAACATAGTGTATATGTCACTGTAACAGTGGAAAAACAAATATTGAATCTATTGCTGTGATTCCATGGCTGAAATTATGGTAAAATTTTCACTTGGACCTTTCTTAGTCAAATTAAATACCCTAACAGGGAACTGCCATTCATTTGGCACTCAAATACTTGCTGGCCCAGAGATTACACTTGAGGCAATACTATAGGACTTTAAAACGTTATAGATTCCATTATTCGGACAATGCTCTGTTGAAAGTGCTGCTTCTGTTAATGAAAAGGCACGGGGTGATCCTGTCATCATCTCAAGGTTATGCTGGGCTGAGCATGTTGGTAAGGCAGAAAAACTCACTGCATTTTTCTCGGAAGAAATATAGTTTATAGGTAATACAGCAAAGGGTAAGAGGCTCAGTACATGAATACTTGAGAACCGCAAATGTCGTATAGAGCAGTTCTGTAACCATTTCAGAAATAAAACCTCGCCTACCTCTCTTTAGGTTGAACAAACACTGGTTTTGTTGGCTGAAGCCTTTAAGAGCACTTGGAGTTGGAATAGTTCTAGCTGTAGGGTCAAAACGCTTATTTGTTGTTGATACTGTTTTCAAAAGCCGCATCAAAATAATATTAAAGTTGCAAAGTTAGGAACCTGGAGCAAACTCATTTTTCCCTTTTCGCGCATAAATGGTAAGATAGTCTGGAACGCCACGGTAACAGCCGGTGCCCGGGGCAGGGTGGCAGCCAGCAGTACGCGTCCGCCGGTCCTCCCTGGCTGCTCCCCCAGCAGCCAGGCACTCAGATTCTGTCAGGAGCTGCTGCCCGCGCTGTCCCTGGTCGGGTACCCAAAACTGTTGGGCAGGTAACAGTTTGATTGTAATTTGCTGTTAACTGTCTGTAAAATGTGAATATTAATAATCCCATTAATCCTCATTAATACTAATGCTTCCCGTGTCACTGGAACGTCACGAAGATTAAATCAGACCACTCGCAACACGTTTACGTGCGACGGGAGCAGTTCTGCAGAAACTTGAGAGAAGACATTAATAATGTGGAAAGCAATTCCAAGTTTAAATGTTAGATAACCATTACTAATTTCTAGGCTACGTAGTGAGAACAAAAATAAATACCGAATAAATACCTACAAACCGAGGTAGTTCAGGGAACAAGCCTTTATTCATTCGAATTGAGTCAATTCATTCAAAAGTCGCTCAGTATATATTAGCAGTCAGTGTAAGCAGAGAACCATTTTCCTGAGTAAAACCAGTGTGTGATCGGGTAACGAGAGGCGTCCCTCGGTGTGCAGGAGCACGCGAATGCATTAGGACGGTACTCGTGATCTGAGCTGTCTCAGAGCTGCAGGCAGAAACGCGTGTGAGTTGAGCGTGACGTCCGGACAGGGCACGGGGCTCCTGCGGGCTTCCTCCCTGGTGGGTCCCTCGTCCTTCCTCTACCTGCTGCATCCTCCTCCTCCTCCATCCACGGAGACCGGAGCCCAAAGCAAAGCAGATCTTTCCCCCGCTGGTCCCCGTGTGCAGAGACCAGACCCCCTTCTGACCCACTTCCATCAGGGCGCTGGAGAGCGTTGCTCCTCAGGAGGGGGAGCCGAAATAGGGAAAGATCAAATTAAATGCCGAGATGCATCACACAAGCTGGTATAATCACAAACGGGTAGCATTTGTCCTCGAACTTCTGAAAGCAGTCTCTGAATCTTGACAAATTGTTTGGGAAATCTGGGGGGAAGACAAACCCCAGTATTTAGTTTTAAAAAAGCAATCAACAGAAGGCCCCAGAAAATATAAAAAAGTGGGCTTAACTGTTGACCTGAAAAAAGTCTGGAATTCACATGTTAAAAAAAGGGACTCTCATAAACACTCAAATGGTAATAGATGATAAAGAGCACCATTCATTTCTAAGGCAGGCGCTATGAAGGACCAGTCTAATTTCCTTCTCTGAGAAGGTAACTCGCCTCCCGGGAAAGGTCAGGCAGCAGGTGGGAATCGCATCTTGACGTTAGAGTGATGTTCACACAGGCGGTCCTGGCTTTCTCTTCCAAAAATTAAAGAAAGACAGCCCAGATCAAATTGCTGTAAGGGGGGTACACAGCTTGTTAAAAATAACACTGAAGGAATGATTGTCAGTAATTCACTGCCTAGCGGGAAGACGTATCGAATGGGTCTGTCGTGATTCCAGAAGGATTTAATACGGATTTCAATAGATGAATTAGGTGATATACTAGAGGATACATCTATATAATTTGCAGGTGACATCAAAGTGCAAGTACTTGCGACAACAGGCTTCAAATTCAAAATGATGGATTTCAGAAATGGTCTGGAATCAATAAGATGAAATTCAATAAGGACACTGCAAGACAGCAGTTTTAGGGAGAAATCAAATACACAAATGAGTGGAAACTACATAGGCAGCAGTGCTTCAGAAGAGTTATAGTGGGCCATGTATTGAATCCGAGCCAACGACATAAATACTGCAGGAAAAGGGCAGCGGTCATCTGGAGATGCAGTGGCTGGAAGGACCAGAATTGGAAACGCTTTGTACCTGTTCTGCTTTATCTGTCCATGACGAAGTCTTAGCTGGAATGGGATGCCCAGTTTGGGGAAGAATCATTTTAAAAAGTTTTAGGCAAGGTAAAGAAAGTTCAAAGGAGAATAAAAACTAAATGCATAAAAATAAATAGTAGTAGGAAATATAACAACCCCACAAAAATGTGGAAGATTTCATACCTGTAGACAGGGAATTCTAGCAGGTTAAAACAAAGTTTCAAATACTTGCACAGTCATTACAAAGAGGACACAAAGGGCAGGACAAGCGTCAGGAAAACCTCCCAGGAAGGAGGTTTGGCGCAGGAGGAAATTTCCCGTTCTGTGGGCAGACAAGAGCCAGAGCAGGTCGCCTGGGGAGGTCTCTGCTATAAGCTACCAAGCCAAGGTAAGACCGACACATGTCAGAGATGTCTCCGATATCCTTGACTTTTCTCTCGGAGCAAAGGGTTGAAGTCATTGATTGATTCTGTTCCTTTCAGCCCCATTTTTAAGATTTCATTTGACAAAGTACAAAAGTTTTTCCTAAGCACCACTGGCCCACGCCACTTTTCAAGTCACGCTGACCTTTGAAAGATTTGACTTTCAGCTTCCCAACACTTAACACTTGACAGCATCTTTGAAGCGATATGACTATGGATGCCGGTGTTTGTTATCACCAGGGGAGGTACCTCAGCTCTGCGGGCAGCGGCATTCAGCTGCTTCGATGTGGCAATCACATCGGCAGTGGGTCCCCAGGGGCCACGGGGATTGCGTGGTCCTTTCCGCGGGGCTCTCCGGTGCGGAGGGAGATGTGCAGAAGGGAAGGGGAAGCTGATGCCGTCCGAGCAGGTAGCCACAGGGGCACTCGAACTGCACGTTCACGTCGTAACGGGCGAGAGTGGGCGCGTAGTGAGGAGTAAAGGACAATGAATTGCTTTTCGGATAAGAACAAGATACTTAAAATGCAAAGTAAGCAGAGACATATGGTGGGGATTCAAAGAAGGAGGAGTGATGCAATCAGAGAACTGTCAAGGGAAATTATTTTAATAACTATATTGGGGATACAATGGAAATCTGTCATCCAGCCTTGCTGGAGACAAATCGAACCCGTAAAGTTCTCCAAAAGAAAAAATGCACAGTTGCAAGAAAGCATCTTGAATCATTACAGATCTTTTATACAGTCCATGTGATAGCAAGAGTGGCAACAAGTGCATTATTGTTTATCTGCCAAAAACTTCAAATTTTCTCATTTTGCCTGTAAGGATTACTGATGGTGTTTACCTCTAATTTTCTATTCTAGAATTTTTTTTTCTTGGTCCTTGGTATGTTGCATAAAATATTTCAGTGAAAAGCTCTATGCCTACTTATGTTTTAACTCATCTTTAAAATCTAGGCATACCAACTTTCAGCATTTTACCTGTTTCTCCCTTCTCTCTGTCCTGTTTCTATTTATACATACAAATAAATGCATGTATATTTTCTATGTATACATCCATACAAATGTGCACAGCACTGTCGGCAGTCTACAGCCTGCACACCCCAAATAAGCAGCCTCTCCATTTCTCTAAGACTGAACACAACTCTTGCTTTATCTGTAACGATATGGAATGGGAAACACAAGCTTACTCTGAATTGTTACATTACATTGCTTTTCTGGCTTGACCAAACTATGATTTTCTCTCTGTCGGTTTTAAATTGAACCTTGTAGTATATAGCTTATTGTCCGAAAAGAAAAGAGGAATAGTGGGGTTTTACGGAATAATATGTGTATGTCCTCATGTAATAGTTAGCAACTTATTGACACCTTCTGGAGAAATGAGGACAGTGTAGCTTATATCTAATGGCAGAGGAAGAAAGAAAGGATTTAGAGTCTTTTGGGCAGACCGTAATGACTAGGGAACGGGCTGCTTATAGGTAACACGTGAAGCCATCACACCCTGCACTTTAATTGCAGGGAAGGGACCAGAGGACAGCAGCCCGAGTCAGCGGGCACCGTGCTGGCTCACGTGAAGCAGTCGCAGGTTGAGCCCGAGATCTGACTAAGCTGGCTTGGGGTTGGGAAGCAAACTGCTTGCTTAGAAAGCCTGGGAAGGTGTAGGTGTCTGATGGTACTGCTCAGATGGAAAAGATCCCTGTGCGCTCATATTTATACATTTTTGCTGGTGTATTATGGTCCTCTTCCAGTCTAAGTCTGCCTAACCACTGAGAGAGGTCTTCAGAAATTTCCCATGCATCATGAGATTTTTGAGGCGTTTTGTTTTATGCAGATTTATTCAGATTGTATTTTAACTGACAAATGTTTATCCCGTTCCACCCAGTTGTTCCTTTCTTACCCTATGTAAACAATTTTCTTCTTGTCTTTTCTTAGTGATCATCCCGCTGGAATGCTGGCATACGAAATTAATACAGGGGAGCCATTTTTTTAACTAGATTGAATGTTGTATTATTTTGACCTTTGACCATTTTCATATTTTTAATCAGTCTTCTTTTTTGGAGTACCTATTTTCTGTAACGCTATACCATTAAAATCACAGTATATTCCAGATGTGGAGATAGTAAATGTTCGAATTCACTGAATTGGAACGCATCTTCAAGAATAACCTTTGTGTATAATCTTTATTTACATTTTTAATGAATTACAATAACTTCATTAATCACACAATATCACTGCTACTGCATATAAGACTTCTGCACTGGCTACCTGAGATACTGCTTCCCAGAATCCCTCCTAAGATTATATTTAGCTCTTATACAGAAGCAGTTGCGCAGGCACGACGCCAGTCGCCAGTGCCGGACAGAGGGTTGGGGTGCTGGGATGTGCGGGAGGGTCTGAAGCAGAGAAGAATCCCTCTTACAATCAAAATTAAAAGTAAATTTGACATAATTTGCCTAGGAAATAATTAAATAAATCACATATTTAGTCGTCTGTAAGATACACAGAAAGAATCCCTGATTTTTCAGAGTGCTTTCGTATCAGTGTGTGCTAAATTAGCTTAAACAATGCAACTAAAATAGAATATCGTCTGTGGCTCAGACCTTTTACTTAGACAGCAATCAGTCGCCAACTGGGAAAACTTTAGTTTTAGCCAGTAGGTTATTGCTTTTTTCTTTTTTTCTTTTTTTTTTTTTTTACATTTACATGATTAAATCCTTAGCAGCAGTTTGATTGAAGAGTTTTGCTTACTGAAAGTAGTTTGTGATATGTCTGAAAGCTTTTCCAGGTAGTGGGAAAAACAGCGTGTGAAAGACGGAAGGTGGGAGTCCTGCTCTGCGTCTCCTGGACGCCCGAGGGACGTTTCACTGTCACAGTCCGCCTTCTCTTGAAGAAGAGAAGAGCATCCCACAGACACAAATCTCATGCCCACTTGCACAGAAAGAATTTCCAAATAAAATCATTCTTTTTCTAGCCGTACTCTGACAATCTTTATTTTGGATGAGGGATTCTTTCTGAAGCTAGAAGGCGTCCCACTCGCGCCTGCAAAAGGCAGACGTGTGCTGATTTATGGGATATGATTGCTTCGAGGACTTTATGGCTTGCAGAAACATGTTTGTCTAATTTCCTTTCATTTGAGTTTTTCATGCCAGAAAGACAGAACACCGCATCGTCCCATTACAGTGCTATTAGTGGCAGGAATCAGTAAGGTTTTTTTGTAAATCAAGTGCTTTGCTTTTCATTTTAACCAATTTCAGTTGTGCTTTAAAAAGTTAAGAAGAATAATTAGATAATCAACGAAAAAGTATCTAATTACTCCTAGCTTGCTAAGTACAGCCGAAACTGCGGTTAAAAAGCCCAAATGTGCTAGAGTTCCAGGGAAATGTATTCAGCCAAAATCAACACCCCTTGCACAGGCTCACGCAACCGGGCAGACCGCTAGCCGGCCTGGGGAAGAGGCCGAAGGCGGCAGAGCTGCAGCCCGGGTAGCTCTGCGTGGCTGGGGTCGGCCCCGCGACACCCGTGCGGATCTCCCCCAGCCTACATGGGGCTTATCTTTGGGATCGATGGCCTGTTCGGCCAGCGAGACTGGGATGGGATGGCTCCTAGCCCTCGTCCCCTTTGCTGGAAAGCACTCAAAGGGGGAATGCGCCGTCTGGGGACCTGGCGACCTGCGGGTGTCAATGCCCCTGGGAGTGGCTTTCCACTTCAGGGAAAAAGATGGAAAGCTTTGAAAGAAAAATAAAATATTGCTAGATTTTTGATTCAATAAGGTTTTTCTGATTTAAAACTAGATTTTTGCAAAACAATTAACAGAAATGGCAATTTTATTTTCTACATTTCTTCTGCTTTACAAAGCATCAGACTGCTGATAACAAATCCATCTCGAGGCAAAGAATATAGCTTTTCTATTTCTGTATTTTCTCAGTGATAAATTGAGTACAGTAATGAAAAAATGTAGGAGAGTGATGAAAGGGCTGCAGAGAGAACAAGTGCTCGTCCTTTCCCTTCTCTCTGCATTTACCAAGTGAACAATATGAGTCACAGAAAATAGGGAAAATCTATGGCATCAGAAATTGAAGAATGATTATCTGCAGAGAGTCGGCTTCTTCATTGATGGAAAAATGGTTGCATGACAAAATAACTGTGGGTAAGAGATGAAGATCCTTCGATTTGCTTGGAAAAAAGAAAGCTGTCATGTTCGTCTTTCAAAGAACTTTCAGCATCATAACAAATTTTGCCCATCGGCCTTCATTCAGAGCACATCCTTCCCGCTTCGCAGAGCAGGCTCTGGCTGCGAGGTGAAACTTGGGGACTGCTGCCTGCCTCCCCTTCTGCGGTAACTTCGGGGTTTAGGCCAACGTGCTTGTTCCAGAAGCACCACGCTGGCAGACGCATCTCCATCTCCATCCCTCCGCGGAGAAGCGGAGGTTTGTTTCCAGTTTGGGGCCAACCTCTCTCACACACGATAAATACATTAATTTGCTGAGCTCTTTTGCTTCCAGTCTTTGAAGAACATGGGTGGACCATAAGCATCAAAGGTATTAGCGTGACAGTGTAAAAGTGGTCCCTGAAAATCAGTTAGCATTTATAACAGGAAAAATCCACCTGATATTTTAGCCTAATTTTTTGTTAAACTTTCTAAATTTTACTAAAATATTTATGAAAAAGTATTCAATTTATGTAGTTCTTAGTTAAATGTTTGGATATTCTAAGTGAAAATCAATCACAGTGATATGATTGATACATAGTTGGTATGATTTTCATAATCTTTTATGCTCGTTAATTTTAGTAATAAATTTAGCCCTTTTGTAAGGGCTCCCATTACTTGAAGTTTTATGCAGTGGTACTCTCTGAATTTATAAATTTATTCCAATGCGCACGTTATGAACGGCTTCTTGGCTTGGTAACGGTCCTCCAAGTGAGATGCAAGCGTCCCTCCCCGCCGCCTGCCTCTGCTCACGCGCGGCTCCACCTCTGCTGGGGCCGTCGCCCACAAAACCTGCGCGAGACTCTGAACCTTCAAGAAGCGGCGCGTGGCGAGCACGTAGCCGACAGCCACAATGTAGTTTTGGTTTAGCGATGCAGAGAAAACCCCTTGCTTCGAGGAATCGATAGCAAAACTCTCACTGACTTCAGCAAACCTCTTAAGTATAATTCACCTCTCATTCAATTCCCATATTCAAGGCATGGCTCGTTTTAAGTTGGTTTTGACAAATCCGAATAGATTTACTTATTTGAGATGTTGCTGCTGAAGACAAATAAGCTATTTTAAAGTGACCCTCCCAGAGTCTGAGGACTGTCGCCGCACGGGGCCGTCGTTAGCGGCTCGGCAGGGAGCAGGAGGGACGGCGCCCATGCAGGTGACACATCTGCCGCGGCGGACGGCTCCCCGCGCCTCTCGTGCCTTCATAAACTTTTACTGAGGTTAAAATAGAGCGTTACCTTTGAGAAGTGACCCTGCCGCAAGTGGAGCAGGTAAAGGCCAATGTTTCTGTGCCGAAACGAACGATTTAGGAAAAACCTTGTAGATGTGAATCCAGCTGTGTCAGCCTTTACCCGGCCAGCGTCCGCTTCCAGGAAACCTTCCCGCCCCGAGACTCCAGGATGCTGTTGATAGAAATACAACAGATAAAACAGATAGAATCCTTGCTTACACATTTTTTATTTAATTTTCCTTCTACTTCTGCATTAGCATGTTCCTGTCGCAATGTGGGTCTTTTTTTTTATAATTTCAGACTGGTATTCAAGTTGGTCTAAAATAAATTGATCACTGGTAACAGATAATACGTGATAATAAATTTCTAGTTAAAACATAAAGGATATTACATTAGTTTATACAAATTATGGTTATACTGCCAATGATAGGTAAGAGGAAAAGAGATTAATCAAAAACTTACCAAAGTACCAGTTTTATGAGGTTTTCCTCACGCTTTAGCGTTGACACGAACTGGAAATAAATGATGAATCAAGATATCGCCATTTTTCTTCACAGCCCACCCATAATTTATTTTATCAGAACCAGTGTGCCAATGCTTCTTCTGTGTACAAGACAAAGTGTGTTTAATTAGCAAGGGGTGAGGACCTTTAGGCAACGCTCTTCAATCAAACTGCTGTTAAGGCACTAATCATGTAAATGCAGAAAAAAGAAGTATTCTTAGTTTTCCCGGTTGGTGACTGATTGCCACGTAAATGAAGATTTGTGCCATGCTAGCACAGGCTGTTGTCTGCTTCTTTATATTATTTACTCTACTGATTTAAAAACTGTATTAACTATACGCTAAAAATCATACATGTTTTGGGGGTATTTTACAACTTACTAAATGTTGAGCTCATCTTATTATTTTATTTTTGTCAAACATGAAAAAATCTGTGTGTTATCTGCGTGCGATATTTTATTACAATGGGGGGGCTTCAGCTGGACAAAAACTGATGCTACCTGGAAAGTCATCTGGACGGTTACCTGCATTTTTATGCATTCATAAGCAGTTAAATTGACCATGGCGGGTGCAGGTGGGGAGGGAGGTGCTTGGACTTTTCGCCTTATTCCCGCTGGGCTGGGCTGAGCTGCTGCAGGCAATGAGCCAGCGCCGCCGCCTGCACCGTCTTGTGAGACCGTCCCACCATCTCAGGTCATGCGTTTCACCAGGGTTAATAATCTGTGAGCCGCCCTTGGAGTTACACTTACAATGCATGGCCGAAACGCTCCGGAAAATGCAAACTCTTTCTCGTCCTTCCGTTAACTCTTTTCAGCAGCCATAAGGAGGCGAGATACCGTGGGTCAAGACTGGCACAATCATACAATTCAGAGGCATCGATGTGTAGGAGCGGTACACTGTTGCTGGGCACGTGGGCAATTAAGTGGTTCCATAGATGAACGTGGCTTGAAAACTTCTGAACTTTTATTTTTCTGTAACTCGCAGTTTCCACTTATCCTGGCTTTCAAGGAATTTCCTTCCCAAAGAAAAACCTTATTTGCCCTTGCCTCAAGCTGGGCATTTGGGATGGGATTTCATCCATGAAGGGTTTCTTCGCTGAAACCCTGGGATGGGATTTCATCCATGAAGGGTTTCTTCGCTGAAACCCTGGGATGGGATTTCATCCATGAAGGGTTTCTTCGCTGAAACCCAGCCCCTTTAAAATGCAGCCCTTTACATTTTGTTTTAAACTCAACAAACTGCATACAAATTTCAGTCTTCGCTGTTGAGTTACTCTTGCTCATCTACTGCTGTTCGACAATCTTAATGTCGGCGGCTACTCTTTCCTGGGACGTGCCCTTCATCGCCTTCGTGGCCCTTGCCTGGACTCGCTCCGCTCCCTCCGTGCTTCTCTTTCCCCGGGGCCCCAGCCCTGGACCCAGCGCTCCAGGTGTGCCTCACCAGGGCTGAGCAGAGGAGGATATAATAATATTTCTTGTGTGGCAACTCTAATGCATCCTCGAAAAAAAAGTATATAGAAGTGGAGCAAGGGGGTTTTTTAAGTGTTGACAAGTGATTTTACAACTCTAAAAAGCACAATTATCTTTTTTATGATAGATACTATCGTGCAATATGTTCAACTATAAAAGCGATTTTGTTGGAAATTTTTTTTTGTGATGTTTACGGTTGGTTTTTATTTTAAAATAAGGTATTTTAGATGTGGCATTTAGAGGTGCTTAGGGGATCAAAATTGCTTACAGGTCTGAGGATGAAAATGGTGTACGTTTGCCAGAGAGGTGGAGGATTTATGTAGATATAAATAATTTAAAAATCTTGACAAAATTAAGGGCGTTTTAAAACAGTGAGTTTCTTGCTCCTTGGGGCATTTGAAGCACGCTGATTTATGGTGACTTATGAATTTTGCATTGCAATACTGTGACTTCCCTTCACTGACCACTTGACTGATGGTAATCTGTGCACAGTCCAGCCTTCAAGAGGATTCTCTGCAATCCTGCCATTTTTAGTTTGGGGTCACAAATATTTGGCATCATCTACTTTCTACGTAAAGCCACTGGGTGGGGGGTGTCCTCTCCCAAACCACGCGGAAGCAGGCTTGGATTTACAGCTGGGCTGGGGGTCAAGGGCAAGCGACGGAGCTCACAAGCCCGCACGGACGCCTCCCTGGCTAATTACCCACTGCCCCCAGTTTGCAGCGTTAGCTGCTGCGTGGGACCTCAGCCAGCGTAATCTCCTGGAAATAAGTTACATCTGTTTCTGCTAATTAATAAACCTCACAGTAGTCCCAGGGGTTTGCGTTTGGCAATATTATTACTTTTTTGTTGCTCGGTGATGGTCGTTGGTGAGCTCTGCAGATGGTCGAATAGCCTGGTGAAGACCCTGCTAGCTGTTAATGCAGTCCCCCTCTCTTCATTCACATATGGTTCGAATGTATTACTTATTCCTAATAACCACATTTCAACCTGGGATTTTTTTTTTTTTCCATAAAAACTTTCCTTTGATTAACTGTCCTTTTTTTAATCTCTTTTTTCCCCCCACATTTGAGTGTTATGGTTGTGTCTGGTCATTCAGTCACAAGTTGCTTCATCCTTCTGGCTAAAATGGGAAGAATAAGAGAAGGAAAGAATAGGAAATTAGGGGTTTCTTACAAGAAATCTTCATGCAAGTGCACGTGCTAAAATTTGTGAAAACTTTTGGAAAACAGAATCATTTGTAAAGCGGAAGGTTTTCCAGATGCTGGAGGATCTGATGATTGCAAACTGAAAAGTCGTATAGATTCTCAATTAGTGGCAAACAGAGTTCATCACTGGTTTTAATAACCCTCATAAGCACATTTTAATTTTTCAATGGATTTGTCATAAAAACTAATTATCATGTCCAAGCCATAAAAGGAACAATAATCTATTTCTTACGTCGTGTTAGTGATTTCTAGATATTATACAACTTGATGAAATCAATATGCATATTAGGAAAGCAAAGCAATAAATTATTCTGTCTGCAGAGAGAAATCGATGTTTCACCTTGTTTTTCTCAGTACCTACAGCAGACAGCTCGGCTCACAGCGGTCCCTAACCGGTCACTGCAGCAACGCAGGGCTCCGAGGTGCGGCCGACGGCAACCCCCCGGTGAAATGCGGCGTCCTTTGCTGCGGGCGGGCTGGCCCCTTGCCGCAGGGGCGAGAAGCCTGCCGGGGGGGTACTGCTGGCCCGGGCTGCGTTGGCCACCTCGGGGGAAACGTCTCTTGCGGCAGCCGGGTCCGTCCTGCGCGCCCATCGCTGCCATGGGAGCGCGCGGGAGCGAAGCGAGCCGGGGACCTGCTGCCATGCGTTTGTGCAATGAATTGCTGGGGACTGTTAGCCCAAGTCAAGACTTGATGAGCGTTTATCTGTGATAAATGCCTCGAAAAACACCCCCGCGCGTGTATTTTGCATTTTCACAGCTAAATTTAGAAATTTTTTGAAATTTTAAAAGGTAGAGGTACAGAAAATATTACAAAATCTGCGTATACATGGAAAACATTGTATATTCAAAGAAGGGCTCTAGGAAGACCTGGAGACAGTCACGCTGCCTCGGTGCCCTTCCCAAGGGGTGCTGTGTGCTGGTGGGAGGAGGAGTGCGGTGTCTCCACCGCCTTCTGCCGAGGACGAGCTGCCCGCGCTGCCCTTGCGGTCAGCCGCGCCGTGCCCGCGCTGCGGGAGGCGTGGGAGGGGGCGCGTGGCTCTCCGGGAGCCCTCTGGGATTCATCAGGTCGGCGGGATCAGAGGGTCATCCGCTCCCAAATGCCGGAGAGGAACTTCTGATCAGGCAATTAAAACGCAGGGAGCCCGAGAAGATAATAATCCCCTCCTCTTCTGAGCTCTTTCTTTAGATTTCGGCCGCGAGTGCCGCTCAGCTAGCGCTTCCTGACTACTAGTGGTAACAACTGACGTTGAGATGGCGGGTTTTGTTACCGTCAAGGAGTTCCCAGCGCTCACCGAGCTGGTTTGTACAGCACAAGCAGTGATTCCCGCCCCGGGACGCGCAGCGAGGTCTCGGCAGCTCAGGGCAGCGTCACGCCGTCAGGGCAGCGGGGACCCGAAGTGGTGGGCGGCACCGGGGCGGGGGGACGAGGACGAAGCCCGCTTTGAGGGCACAGACCCATTTGGGCAGTGCTCTGCAGCTCACAGCAGCTTTTGCGAAGACAGCTGTGGGGTCCTTCACCATCGCGGACGCTGAGTGCCTCCATTTCGCTGGTCTCCGAGGCCTCGAGATTGGGACCGCGGGTTGTTATCCCTCGTGAGCTGGTCTGGAGCCGCTTCTCACCGAGACGGACTCGTTCCAATGAATTGCACTTTAGTGGCATCAGGGTGGAATAAAATGATGATTGTTATTATTAACGTTATCATTATTAGTGCGCACTTGCTCTTATAGTAGCTCGCTATTAAGGCTTGTCTGAACTTCATTCTCCTGCCATTTGTTTTAATTGCTTTTGGAAACAGAAACAAATTTGTTTCTCTGTGTCATAAACAGCCCAAGGGAAAATAAACGTGTGGCTGTGTCCCTCATGCCACACTCTATTGGTATGCACTTCTAATAAAGGTGATTCATTTATTTAACGCTGTAGTGGATATAAGCTTTGGTAAATATTTAAACAAAACACTCTGCAACCCAACTAGGTAAACAACTTTTTTCAGTATGCGCCCTGGGTTTTCTTCTGTCCTATAATGCTGACAAATTACTTATTAAAGAGGAGTACAATAACTATTCTCAATGAAGAACTGGAGAAAGGAAAACATGGAAAATGCTGAAATTTTCCTGTTATTGGTCATTTACAGAAACCTTTCAGAGAATGCAGTCATCCAGCCACGGGAAGGAAGGGGATGGTGCATAAGGATGGGTTTGCACATTCGGATCATACCGTAACACTGGGGACGTCGCATTGCCTGCATGACTGCCCGAGAGCTTGCATTATCTTTTGCTCCTCCGTGTTCCTCTTTTGCTCCATATTTTTCTCTCAATTAATCAAAATTTAAGTAAGCAATGTAATAGACTGCTTTCTGGACAGAAGATGAAGCTTCACTGAAATGTAAATCTTTTTCCAGAATGTTTAGCATCACTTTAAATTTCATCAGCAAAAGAAAAACTAATCATTCCATTTTACTCATTTGTTTTAGAAAACAAAAATCTTGGGCTTTGATTTTGGTTTATTTTGACTCCCAGAAAATGATCAAAGGCTAAAGTGCATTTAATATTTGATGTGACATGGGCAACTCTTTAATTTGAAATTTGCAAACGGGGAACGGGTCCCAAATCACTCAAAATATTTCATTGGGAAATCAGACCCTCGGGGGGGTTACAGCAAATCAGTTCTGCAGCCTCGCAGTGGCTTGGCCGTCACTTAGCAATGACTCTTCAGCACCCAGGCGCCCGCAGGGGTTTCCTTCCAGCGCTCTCCCACCGCGGTGATGCTCCGCGCCTGGCGCCAGTGTTCGGCAGCACCAGGCATCCCGTACCCGTACCCTGCTGCGCCCGACGCGGACTCCCTGGCACCCGCTGTGCGTTGCACGATTGCACCTACAGCCCCGTTCGCGCTGCCTCCTGTCAAGGGAGGGACCCCCCCTTTGGGGCAACCCCCCGGGCTCCTCGCTCAGCCCCTTCACCCCACCGTGCCCCGGGAGGGCGGCTGGATAAAAGCGCAGGAAGCAGAAGTTCAGCCTGGATTGCCCTCTCTAGTCTCTACAGGCAGTCTGTGCCTTGCCCGAAATGGGAAGGCATTGATTTAAAAGCATTTTAAGAACAAATGTCAGGTGACTGTAAAGCGCTTTTCATTTTAGGCCCTTGTACAAAATTTACTTGGGAGTTTCATCCGTCTTTCATCCTTGCTTGTTATCTTGTTTCTTATGCATTTCTTTAATCCATACACTGCGTAAACGTTTATTCATTGCTATGTTTAATTTTTTTTCTGACCTTCACAGTTGCCATGTGGGATGGGTGAAGGACTGTAGTTGTTGAAATGGAAAGTAGCTCTGCAGTGGATTTAATCTCCGCTTGTAGCTCAGCTTAGCAGATGTTAAAAGCTAAATCTGCTCGTCGATCAGAGTCTTTAGAGGTATCGTAAGAAGTATGTATGCAAAATAAACATTTTCAAGTTCTTATTAAATATTAACTTTCCATTGTGATTATGCATATATATTCTAGTCATAATTAATAAATTCCACAGATTTCATTGATCTGAATGTAATGATCCCTAACAGTCAGTAAATAGCAGAAAAATTAGCAGCATACCAGAAATTATTATTTGTCTCAAACTGCGAGGTTCTAGAAATAGTTACTATAGAAGCCAATTTCTGTCAAGGGAAAGATCTTCCTAGGAAATCATTGATAAAAATAAAATCTACAATTTTTCATGAGCACCAGATCATATTGTATCGTTTCTGTAATTTTACAGAATTACAGTATACGGCAGGACTGCACTTCTGCGCTTACGTGTGTGTTATCTTAGTTAATGTATGGCTGGTATTCATTTATTTTCTAATTCTATTTTGGAAATGCCTAAATGATGCAACCTGCTCAGTGTCATTGTAATAAGACTTACAGACATCTTCTACTAGATTTTATTTAATTTCCCCACTATAAAACCTGGATTAAAGAAGAGCCCAGTCAATTAGAAAATGAACAAAGCACGTACTTAAGCGGAAATCACTTAATCTGCACTATGTAAGTCTGGAAAATTCTCCATCTTCTACCATGTCACAGTGCAAATCTTCCCTTAGAAAGACTGCAGAATTCCTGATGATAATCCTCAAAAAGAAACAAAAGCGCGCGCACTTCTTCTGGATCAGACTTTCCAGTCTTTAGCAAAATCTGGAGAGGGTTTGTCCACTGGGATCGTGTGTCCCTCCAGGCAAGGACGATGGGCTCTGCGTTCTGCACAACGCTGAACACAGAAAATCACAAGCTATAAAAACAGGGCTCAAACACCGTGCTGTAGTCACAGAGCTTCCCGCCTGCCATGTCTTCTTTTTTTCCATATTTAAAGCTCAGTTGTAGTTCCGTGATAGAGCATCTAACAGGGCACGGGGGAAAAAAGAGTTCACTGAGGTACAGACACAAATAATAAAGTCAGAGAGGAAAGTGCTGTAGTGGGCGGCTGGCAATTACCTCGGGAGTCTCTGCGGTGCCGCGGCGAAAGGCGGTGGCCGTCGCGTGGGCGCACCGCGCTGCCGCCCTCGGAAGAACGCTCGTGGAGCACGACCTGGGGGAAGCGTTGCACCAGGGAGCTCCTGTCTCCCTAGTACCAATGCAATAGCCCTTACGTGTTTATAACCCAAGTCTCATGTATAGTATAAGCGCTATTGTAAAATATTGTACACTTTAATTTATATACAGCTGTTGCGTATTTTGGATATAATAGATGGGGGCGCGAAGCACTGCCAGCAAGGACTGCGTGCACTCACCTCCCGTAGGCTCCAAACAGCCGCAGGGACAGAATTGGTGGTGTGGGTTTTCCCTTTGGGTGAAAATGTCTGACTCTGGGATTTATGGGAAGGAGGAGGAACTATTCTTTAAAGGAGCAAAGTCCTTCTGCGTGCACGGGAATGCCAACAACTGTTGTATCCTGTCTGTGCCGATTGCTGCAGGCAGCAGCGTCAGAAAATCGGTAAAAGAGAAGAAACCTGCCAGGGCTGTGAGGGCCTTGCATTGCCCCCCGCCCCTGCGGACCCCGGGAGGGAGGACCCCGGAGCAGGCACCCCCGGGGCCGGCGGCTGCGCCCGGGGAGGCCAACGGTCTGCTGAAACCCCCACGCTCCAAGGGTGTTTATGTGCTCTTGAGGGGAGGATTTTGCCTTCTGGGATTTGTATGGCTTTTAGAAATCTGCGCGTTTGATTGAATGTTAACCGAAGGCTGAATCACAACAGACCAAGGCACGTCGTGACGCGCTGCTGCACCGGGAGCATCCCTTGCCCCACGCGCTCTCTCTGCCCTCCGCTGCGGCTCGGACCCTAAACAGCGTCTTTGGTGCTCGAACACGGCAGTTAGGTAGGGCTGCAGCGCCTATCGCAGGAGGGCTCTGAAATGTGGTGAACGGTGCTTTGCAAACTCCTGTGCACGTTGCTCTTTGCCTGTTCACAGTTAGAAATGCATAAGCCTTTGCACAGATGGATTGGTCAACAAATTAATTCCAGTCCAAAAGAAATGGTCAGTTAAGCTGCTGAAAGCAGCCTCTTCTCTCCCCCCCCCCCCCCCCCCCCGTTTTTATTGCTTAATTATGAAATTGTAATTAGGAAAAAAATCAAATTATCATTGCAGACAGGGAGGTGGGGAGTGCAGCCCAGCATTTGGATGAAGAACTTAAGGGTATTGGGGATTCTGGAAAAGAGGCTATGTAGTACTTCTCTTTCACCAAAAAAGTCACTCTTTTTTGAAAAGCAAGCGTACAAAGATCTGGGTAAGGCAACGTGAGCACAAAAGCTATACGTGCAACACCTGGGAGGGATGAAGCAGGTGACCCCTTCGATTCTGGTGGTAAAATCTCTCTTGCCAAGTAACACTTCTGTACTTACAATCCAATTCCTCTCACGGTTTTTATATGTTCTGTTGGGATTGGCTATAATCCGTATACAAAATGGGAGTGATTACATTATAATCTGAAAAGGGAGTTGGCTTCCATATGATTTAATAAATATTACTATAAAAAATGTAATTCATAACTGGTCATCACCTTTATCTGGGGAAACCTTCTGAAGAAACAGAGCTGTATGTCTAGCCATGTATGTCATAATCTTGATACTACATAGACTTTGATTGGACATTTCAACGAGGGGAATGTATTTTAAGAAACAAGATGGGTGCACTTATGCTGAGGCCCCAGGTTATTTACCTGATAATTTTAAATTGTGCTGAAAATAAGACATCCTTTCCCATGTTTGAAAAGCAACAGCAGCTAAAAAAGCAGCTGTACCCTACAGTCACTCCCACTACACTAGTAAGCTTTATTATGCTGCATCATTTGTGTACACATGAACGTATCTGAGAATATAATTCCAGCTCCTTGAAAATGAGAAATGAGACCCTGCAATGAACTATAGACTCAATGTCAATCCCCTGCAAAATAATGGCACACATAATTCTGGACTCCAGGAAGAAGTAGGAGCTAAAATATGTTGTCAGCCAGAGGCTCAATCCTTATTAGCATCAATCAGTCAGGTTTCAGGGATAGCAGATCTCGTCGGACAAAGCAGCTCCTCCAAAAAGCCAGGTGGAAAAGCAGGTCTTTGCCAGCCACTGGTGGGGACGTTCGATTTGGGACAGTCTTAACAGAGCTGCCATAGCGTAGAACAGAGGATGCCGTCAGACGGAGCGGGCAGGTCCCTTCTGCGGCAGAGCCCCAGCGATGCTGTTGCTCTCCCTCCTCCTGCTGGGGACACCGGTTTTGACCAACAAGATAAGCAATTTTAAAGAGGAATTTAAGAGGAGGTTCCCATAGTACTGCTCAGGAGGGAATCACAGCTGGATGTGCAACGGGACCAACCGGAGCCTCCGGGTATTTATGTTACGCTGGTAGCATATGTAACTGGTGCTTCTAACCACCCAGGAGATCTGTGCAGCCAGGCGTCCCCATCCCTTCGGTGCCCCCTGCCCGCTCCCCCCTCCGTCCCTCCGCAGCTGGCCAGGCAGGAGCCGAAGGGATAACAGGAGCAATGGGCTGGGTGGTAATGACTGCACGGGGAAAGAGGAAATAACGCTGAGATAAAGTATGGGTTTACCTCTGCACACAGCACTGGTAAGACTCTTGCTAGGCTATTATGCCTTGTTCCACTGTTCACATTTCAGGATGATTCAGATATTCCTCAAAAGAGAGAAACAAATATTATCTAGGAAGCTTTACAAAAATTAAGCTTGTGGCGCTCAAATCATCTGCAGAGAAAGATGAAGAGGTGATTTATCACATTGTGCGGGTCCTTAGTCATAGAAAAGATACTTGATAGTAAGGGGGATGTTCAGTCTCGCAGACAAAAACAAAATAAGATCTGATTTCTGAAAGCTGAACTTAGTGGAATTCAATTTTGAACTAAGATGCTATTTCCCGGCAGCGAGGGGGTATTTAATCGCTGGAAGTGCTTACCAGACGTGGCAGTGCGAGCATGACCTGGAATTGCCAGGACACGACTAGACAGCTTTCTAAAACATATACTTCAGTCAGGCTTCTGGGAAAATTTCTAGAGCCTGTGACTATCTGAGCTCAGACTAAATTATTCCATGGCCCCTCTGGCCATATATTCCACAAATCTATTAATACAGTTGAATTTCGTTCATATCAAATTCTGTGTTCCATAGCCATGGCTCACATGTAGAATCGCCGGGGAAAGATTTTCAAGTTGTTTGCCATTAGAACGTATGGTTTTCTCAAGATAAAAATATTTCACCGAATACTATAGATTTGGGGTTTGAACACAGTAGGCAAAACCTACAACAAAGAACGTGAGACTGACAGCCAAAGTTAACGGCTGTCCTAAAACAAGGAGGAGAGGGAAAGAGCTGGAGCTGCAAGAGGAAGTCCGGGGCTGGGAGCCTGAGCATTCGGGAAAACATGCTGCTTTTTGTGAGGAGAGGACGCTTGCAAAGGAGGTGAGCGATAAAGAGCAAATGAAACCTCATGAGGAAAGGCAGAGGAGGACGAAGACAACGCTTGCATTAAGCAGCAGATGAAAGAGTAGACCGTGTTGATCTTTGTCTTGGAAAAGAAATTTTGTTCAGCTCTGTGAACGGAACGAAATCCTATTACTTCAATTGTAGATTCCTGCCTACGGCAGGACTGTCAGTGTATTTTCTTTGGAAATTTGTGTTTTGGGAAATTTGATTACAATCGCTTATATGATCCAGCTTTTCTGCTGGATCCTTATGGCACTCTGCTGACAGGACCTACAGTAGCTGTGCTGCAGGACCATCAGTAGGGCACGCCAAGAGCTCCCCATTCCCACGGAAATTAACGTTATCATATTTGTAATCTGGTTTTGTCAGTCACACTAATTAAATCAGCATACTGAACAATGAGTGGATACTTCACCCACCCGTGTTCTGGAGATGGATGGAGGGAGGAGACTGGACTAAGTGTAACCCTGACCCTGGCACAGCCTGAGCACCAGGAGACCTCCTTTACCTTGCTTTAGTTTGTACTGGCCACCCGGGTGCCGTCGTGGCGGCACAGCAGGCTCCAGCCACGGCCTCTATGTTTAGTGACAAGTTTAAGGCAAATAAAAATCACCTGGATAAATAGCATTAGGTGGCAGGTGTGAAAAATCCCTCTGTGGTACTGCTTCAATAACGCCAGAACATGAGCAAATCTCTCTCTTTTTCTACCTTCAAAGGTGCAGAACCTCGACTAAGAAGTTTAATGCCGTTGGAAATCTTACCCCGTAATATTTACTTATACTGGAAGATATTTCCACAGTTCCAAATAGATATTGCGTCAGTCAACTGTATATATTTACTTGTGAGAAGAACTGTTTCGAGTTATTTGGTTCCTTCACTTGACTTTCTGGAAGTATGTTTGTTCTTGAAGGATAAAGAAATAAGTAGCTCAGATTTAGGAAGATATTTTTGAAATATTGTAGACTGACTAAAGCCA
The DNA here is from genome assembly GCF_035582795.1 of Mycteria americana. Lineage (NCBI taxonomy): Eukaryota > Metazoa > Chordata > Aves > Ciconiiformes > Ciconiidae > Mycteria > Mycteria americana. The sequence continues at coordinate 69,630,924 of NC_134371.1, read as the reverse complement.
CTGTGTATGCCACATTACTCATGATATTCTGCTCTCAGATGGTTTTCTGCATTTCAGATAGAATGATTCCTCGCCAGCTGTCTTTAGGAGGTAGATTTATTTTTCATACTCCGTACACAGAAATAAGAATTACTTTCAACGTTTTGGCTATTGCCAAGCTGAAACGTTAATGATATTTAACTTGGGCTGAGACGGGGGAGCGGGGGAGACCTGGATTAGCAACGCCCCGTCTCAGGGCAGGGGGGCCCCGAGGCAGGGACACGTCACGGCATAGCTGACATGGGGTGGGCGTGTAGGTGGCGGCTCTTCACGTTCTCCTTTAGGCCAGGAGAGACTTCTGCAGAAGGAAGCTGAGTAAGGGGTTCATTGCAGGGATCTGCGAAGAAATCTGATTAATAAATTGTCCCTTTACGTGGGAATAACTCTTCTGTATGTTTCAGCTCCTAAAAATGGTCTGTAATGACTGCATGCTTTTTCAGGTCATCAAGTGAAGTAGTGAAGAGTCGATTATCACTTTTGTGAAGTAGACTATGGCAAATTCAGAAGTATAGCTCTGTTCAAGTGATTGTGTAAACCTGCTTGAACTTCAAAGGCAGGTAATACTGAACGTCACTCCTTTAGGAATTAAGGAGGGTTCAGCCTTCCCCAGACCTTCGTTTTCCCTAAAGACAGTGTTTCTCTGCTAATTAAAAATACATAGACTTTTAATTTTCTTTGCTCACAAATGCATAGCCACAAGCAAGCACTGAGAATTGCCAGCTTTTTGAAGTCTGTCTGACCCCAGCTCATTTCTACAACTGCAATACTTGCAGTCACTGGACCAGGGAAAGGGCTGGAGAACATCTGCAGGTGGAGATCCCAAAGTACACAAAACCAGTCTGAGCGTATGAACAAGCTCTGCACTTTTAAAGCACGTTGAAGGGATGCTAATAATGTATTCCAGGTTGCAGAGGTGTCTGTATGGGTTCAGATGGTGGGATTTTGGCTGTGACAAATTGGAGCAAACCAGTGAGACAAGACTGTGGCATTCAGGAGAGCAGAGCTCCAGCTGGACAGAGACTTGGGTTAGGAAAATGGAAGACCATAAACATTTTTTTTTTTCTCATTTTATTGGTACCCATTTACCTTGCAGAGCACTTTGATTTTAAAGCAGTCATTACAGAAGGCTCCAAAACACCCACATGTGAGATCTGTATCTTTTACAGATGTTTGTACAAAATTTGTTATTTATCATATAGGGAATAGTGCTTTTCAGAAACATCAGTAGGGTATGCCTTTTTACCGCATTGATTTGATTTCTATATCAAACGTAAAAATAAGAGATGTAAATAAATACATATTTCTTTAGAAAGAAAGATTCATTCTGAAATCCCGAATTCCTGCCTTCATCGCTGGGACCCCGAGTTCCTTTCCTCCCTGTGTAACATCACAAGAAGTAAAGCATTCCCTTAAGGGCAGGCCATTTAATGCTTTCCATCATTTTCCGTCCAGGTGGAACTCTGTTCTCTTACGCCCAGATGTATAGGTAGTACAGAAAATGGAGTTTAGTGAAGAATTCTGCTGATGAAATGAAAAAAAAAAAATCTAGCTTGTTTTTTTCTTAGCCGTGTTGCTACTGCAAGCCTAAAAGCAATACAAAGGAACGGAAATAAATGTATTTTAGTCTTCTCCATGAACAGATATTACTCTCCAAGTACACACGGAGTAGATGTAATAGGCATCATTATTTTTAAAAGTACAAGAAAAATTTAATTTCATCTTCTTTTCAAACTGTCATGAGCAAGCTCAACCTTCTCTTAGACAAGAGCATCCATCAGTAGCAGTTTACTGGGAACTCGATAACAATACCTGCTTTGCACAAAATAGATGAAATGGCTGCTTTCTTATCTGCAGCATTTCAAATCCATGGCTGAGCTTTTGCAAACATGATGGAAATAGCTGTGGTCACACCTAAACGAGGCTTTTGCATAGTTATATTTCAGCAGCTGCATGTATTTTTCCCAGTAATGGCCCTAGGGGTATCCCAGCTCTGCTCAGCTATCCACGCGCCGGCAGAACTGCGCTCATTCAGCAGCTCTCCGTTACAACCTTCTCCTTGTTTCATTCCAGTTTCTCCGAAGATATTCCGTATTTCAAGTGACATCGTTGTGAACGAAGGAAGCAACATCACCCTGGTGTGCCTGGCCACGGGGAAGCCAGAGCCTTCCATTTCTTGGAGACACATCTCTCCGTCCGGTAAGCACGGCTATCTGTCACCTGGAGCTTTCCGCAACGTTTCACCAGTAACAGGTTTTGCCTTTTCAGTTTTCAGGAGTGTGACAGCATCACTTTTGTATGCCTTAAAAAGTGTGTGCCTAACTAGCCTTCTAGAAAATAAAAGCTTCTTCAGATTTCAGCTGAGATCAGTGAAAACTCTACTACTACTGTAACACAGGAATGTCGAAATAAAGGCATCCTAAATATGAGCTTGCTATAACAGGCTGCAGGCATTTATCAAACAATTCCAGTTAAAACCAAAACAAGGAAATAATCAAGGACACACAGGGCTCTCTAGAATTAGGCGTCAACGTTAAAAACATGAACACATCATGCAGCAGATTTAATTTACTGTAGCTACCATTGAACCTTACAATTATTTCATGATACAGTGTAGTTTATTAGAATGGTTTTATTGAACAAATTAAATTATATGTGTGAAAAATCGCAGACAAAATGGCGTCAAAAAGTATAGTTTATATTTAATTTCATGTTTCCATTTATACTTTAAATTCCTCATAGCGTATTTAAAGGAAAACTTTTAGCTAACATTACAGGCATCTCTGCCCTGGTTGGCTTGGTGCAGAACCACTGAAGCCGGCTCCCTGCGAGCAAAGCTGGACCCGTCTCACTCAGAGGTGGGGAGAGCCCCGCGCCGTCTCTCAGGGCTACTGGCTCTGGAAATCCCGGTGGGTTTGGTGTTTCTGAAGGGAGACGCTCCCTGCTTCCAGCTGGCTGCTGCCTGCAAGACTGGGACTGCACCGGTTCTTTTACAGGGACCCTACAATGATAATTGATTTTGCAGTGAAGGTCTTTCGGTTTGCTTACACAACTTTTATGAAATCCATGTAATTGCAGGGAAGAATGGTTTCATGGACTGTCACAGCTTACCGCAGTGTCTCATAATCCTGACTAACAGTTTGCTTTACAAAGCAAGATCTGGAAAAAAAACTTTTGACCTTTAAGACAATGACAATAAATTCTGCTTGAAGTGTCCATCAAGGGACTAGGGAAAAAAATTCAGTTGTAGCAAAAAATGGATTTTAACTAAATGTCAAATAAAATTTTATTGGAAACCGTGGCGATACTTTACAGTAATAGCTTAAAGCATTACATTGTCTACAGAAAGGAGCTGTTACAATTTTCCTGGAGAGAAAAAAAGAAGAAAAGGAGGATTAGTGCACTCAGTCTGGAGAAGGGGTCTGAGGAGGAATTAGATCCTCATCATCTTGAATTCAGACAAAATTAGCGCACGTAATCACAAGAGCTTTCAGTGAACCCACTGATTTTGTATCTTGACCAAAGGAGTGAGAATGAGGACTGAGAGGAAAAATGCGATCATTCAACTACAGACTCATTACACTTACCACAATGAGAACTGGAAAGGAAATTTGAGGAAAAGACTAATCAAAGATATGGCGGTGCGGGGACGGTAAACCGAAGTGCCCACGGTGCAGCGACGATGTGCTCTTGCCGAGCGCCGAGCACCGCAAACTGCAGGCAGGCAGGTATGTTTTCCCACGGCTGAAGACCTCAGGGCAGGCAGTTACAGCTGTGCTTTGTTTCCCTTCCCTTGCCCGATACCTGCTTCGTTCTGCCTTCTCAGCCCTTCTTGGAAGCGTATAGCAATAGCGCCCGTAGGAGACAGCAACGTGCATTTACCATATGCTCACTGTTTCATCCTTTCTGCTGGAGCATCTTGACCAAGGAGTTGGCAGGTAATCCTGCGAATCCTATACAACTGCTCCTTGTGGGATTTTCTTGGGGGAAGGGTGGATGTTGGATTGGTTTTGCCACGTCCTTTACTCTCTCACAGGGAAGCGATAGGTTGGATGAAACACAAACATGGGCTTAACAAATTTGGTCCTTAAAAAAAAAAGGGAAAAAATCACAGAATTGAACCACAGACTGGCTGAGGTGGGCAGGGACCTCTGGAGATCAGCCGGTCCGTCTCCTGCTCAGAACATGTCCAGCTGGGTTTGAATATCTCCAAGAATGGGGATGCCACAGCCTGAGCAACCTGTGCCAGTGTTTGATCGCACAGTAGAAAAGATTTTTATGTTTAAATGGAATTTCCTCTGTTTCAATGTGAGCCCATTGCCTCTTGTCCTGTCACCGGCACCTCTGAGGATCCATCTGAGTCTGGATGACTCTGAGTCTGGATCCATCTCCTTTACACCCCCCATCAGGTACAGGACCCCCGGAGCCCTCTGCTCCCCGGGCTGAGACCCCACCTCCCTCAGCCGCTCCTCAGTTCAGATGCTCTGGCCCCGTCGTCACCCTCAGGGCCCTCCTCTGGACTCGTTCCAGGATGTCCGTGTTCCTTTTGCCCGGGGGGGCCCTCAGGACATGCATGCGTAATTCATCGTCAGAACGGTGGGATACGCGCCTACCTCAAGGGTCATCGTTAGCCTAGATCTAATATTGCCTGCCCACGGCAGGGGCGTGGACTAGATGATCTTTGAAGGTCCCTTCCAAGTCAAAGCACTCTGTGATTCTATGACTTACCAAAAAAGAAAGAATACTGATGCAGTTGAAGTTGTTGTGGACACACTTAGTTTCTAGCCCTTTTCCTGGTGATTTGCACCCCCTTCCCTGCCCCGTGGGGGCTGAAGGTCACTGCCTTCATTCTGGTGGGGGGTTGTTATGTCAGCATCCAGCATCCCTCGGGGGGAGGAATATGATGTTCACGTCGGTGGTTTCTTCTTCCTCCATTTCGGATCCATTTTGGGTCCTTTTTAAATTTTTGCTATATCACGTTTTTACACCTTTGCTCTTTCTTCATTGCTCTGCAGCTCCGCATTACATCCCGATTTGCTGTTTGCGGTGCCTTCTACGTACGTCCGATACCACTCCTTTGGTCTCTGACACCCCGAAACCCCACTTTGTCCAGCTCCAAATCTGCATTTCTTTAACTGATCATGGGTGAGCTGTTCACAGCCGTGGGGTCTCCTCTGCCCGTCCCTACCCACCCCATGCCTGCCCTCCTCTGCACCCTGTCCCCTGTCCCCGCTTCTCAAGCCCCTGCTCCCACACTGTGTTCCTCTGCATCGTCGTGTAACAGTCACAAAAACCTCATTGCACACAGAATAACTGCCCGCTGCTGGCCGCGTAAACCCATGGTCGTACCACGGAAATGCAAAGGTCAAACAGATTAGCCAGGGACGCCTGCTCAGCTGGGGGGAACCCTGCCCCAGCTGAACCAGGCCTGACAAAGCTGCAGGCAGGGCAGGACAAGTCCAGGCAGAGACGCGGTGACAAGACTCAGTGCTGAGGCCTCGCAAACTCATTGCAAACGCCACATTTACAGGGCTGCATCGTTACAAAACCCCTTTCATCCGAGAGGTGAGCACCGATGCGGCCACTGCACGAGGACGTGCCTTGGTGTCCCCCGGTTGATTAATGGACAGAACTCTGTCCGGAGTGGGAGAACGCACGATCCAAATAACTTTTTGCTCAAAAATCTCGTACAATGTAATGGCAGCAAAGAGATCATTTACAGAATATGTTCTGTCCGCTGGTCTACCAAAGAAAGAAGGATTTTTCCATTTCAGTAACACTGTACCACTTTTGTGCTCAGGTGCGTGTTCTGGTGTATAGACAGTTGTAAATGGCACTCAAAGCCAATTAAATATCGGTCTGGCAAACAAGAGGCCTGGATTTATTAGAAAACAAAATGCAGGAGAGTTGAAAACACCAGATTTCTGTAACAGTTTATATTCTGTCTGCAGCAAATTACCTTTATCTAAACATAAGCTTCATCTGCACTTTATAATTTCTACCAGTTTTCTCCTTTAATTCCCAGTGGCACTAATGAGGCTTACATGCAAGCATCACATCTAGAATACAACACTAAATGATATTAACGAATCATATTTAGAATATTCTGAAATTGTTTGTCAAAGCTGCTACTAAAAGATAAGAAACCGAAATCGGTGAATACAAATGATTCAATGTAGACTAATTCCAAAACGTTATCGTGATTTGCATCAATGCAGCCTTTACTTGCATAAGGTCGGATTCCATTTTTTTGAACAAGAGATAAAATGAACCTTTCGTAGGAACAAAAATAAAATGTATTTAGAGGTGATTTTTAACTCAGTACATAAATTATTGGCCTAGAATCTTTATTGTGCGTGTTTAACTTGCAGTCATTATGTAAATGCATTCATTATATAAATATTCATTATACAAGCCCATTATGTAAATCCACAAAATCTACACATTCAGCGTAACACCATAAGGAACACGGGGCTGTAGTTTGTAATCTGAAAATCTCGTATTGTTGAAATGTCATCGGAATAAATTGCAGGTATTACTTATTTTGTTCTGACATTTAAGAGCAAAGTGCAGCATCAATAGTTTAAGAATGAAACCAGAATTTTAAAAAATTAATTTTAAAAATAAGGTCTGCCGGAAACATAACTCCAGCTTTTACCACTTGTACGCACTGGGCGTGCGTGTGGCTTACATTGCCGGTTTGGAAAAGCGAGCTCTGCCAGCGTTGCCACGAGCAGCAACAACAGAAGCCATTCAGAAATCTTTTGGTAAAACGCTACTGCTTTGCAAAATTGGGGCGCTGTATGTCGAAACTCTTTCCCGCGTTGGTTTTGACAAACTTCCAAAGGAGAGTTTTCCCAGCCACGCAGGGACCGGTGGCCCGGGATGCTCGGGCGATGGCCGGCAGAGCGGGCACGGTCAGACCGCTGAGCTGAGTAGGGGCCGGCAGCAGAAGCACGCGCCGCCCGAGCGCTTTGCTGCGAGGACAGGCTTGCTAGGAAAACCCGACATTTCCGGGTTTATCTAAAGGCAAAATAGGTTAAATCGCATGGTTTCCAAAAGTCCTATGGAAAAAGCAAAACTTTTCCTACCTAACTCCCTTAAAACAAAAGGACGCTTCTTGAAAATTCACCCCATAGTCTAATGTTCAGGGTATAGAGGTTTTTCACCTGTTTATATTTGAATTAGGCAAACGGGGAGAAGCGGGGTATCCTTCCACACCCCAGCAGGTTCTTTCGGCGGTGGCTGCTGCAGCACAGGCACGGAGGCCTGGGAGCGGCTGCTCTCTCTGCCGGGAAGGCGGCTGTAAGAGCTAGCAGAGCGAGCAGGGCAGACGGGACGCTGGTCAGGCGTGTAAGGTTATGTTTTGCCGAACTAGCTAAATACCTGGGTGGACGCTGGGGGAAGCAAGGTGCTTCAAATGAAGCACAGCTGCGTTTAGACAACAGTCACCAGCATGGGTCTATATCGAATGTATAAAGAGAGAGAGGGGCATAAAAAGATTGCAAGAGTAGCCTCACCTTTGGCTTTGTTCAGAGCGCTTGATTTTGCAATCGTAGTTTTCACCACAAGTGTTGTTAGATGAAGTTTCATGTGTTTCAAACAAATATTTCCACTCTAGCTGGTTTGTGTTGGCATCGTGTCGTTACCCGGAGGACTCGCGCGCAAGGCTGGGCTCCGCGCGTGCGCTCTGCAGCACCAAGCGTGGTGCAAGAAGTGAGGGCAACCAAGAGGTTCACCTCAAAAGTGCGCTCCTGGTCCAAACTAAAATGCCGATATGGATGCGCCCAAAGTGCATGAACTCCATCCCCTCAAGTGAAGGAAACCTGGTGGATGCTCTCCTGGAGTGAACCTCGCACGGTCCTGCTACGGGCGGGAACCAGGACAGATCTGCTCCGAAGCAAAGCCCCCCAGACCCCCCCCCAGCGCACGTTAGGTCCTCAGCACTGTTTTAATCTCCACGTCCACTCCTATTACGCTGCTTTACCTGCTAGCGTAGAGACTGAGCATGGCTGGCTCAACAAGGAGACAGATGTGTTGACGTACATTTTGCTAGCGGGTTTCACAGCCACTGGCTGCAGGCAAAAAAAAGAAGAAAAAAATAGGATTGAGACACAGGAATCTCCTGTTTTATTTGTAGTTGTGCGTGGTGTGTGGCAGTGTTTCCTGACCATACTGTCCCAGCTTCTCTGGCTTGTTCATACTGAACAGTCCCCCTCTGCCTTTGTAACGCTCAGCCTGGATCCTCAGCATCATCCCTGGTGACTTCTAGTTTCATATTTTCCAGTTCTTCCCTGCTCTCTTGCCCTTTTCTCACAGTTTTATCCCCATTGCTTCCAGCCTAGTTTCTAGTTATTTTCCTAAAACATGAGGATAAACTGGATGTATGTACGTGCGTGCGTTTGGGAGAGCAGATTTTCAGAACCTGTGAATTTAGCTGAATGAAGACAGATTTTCCCATGTCGAGTGAAAGGCAAATCCCTAGCACCAGGACACTCTTGTTGTTCATTCAGTCCTGTTTCCAGAGAATGGCAACACTGAAGTGTTTCCAAAATAACCCGACAAACCCCCCCAAACCCCTGCAAGAACTGTTTAGCACATGCAAAATCACAGATTTTTCCCTAACACTGAGGAAAGCTACACTTACCCAGAAATGAGCCTGAATTTAGGTTTGAACATATTCACGTGATGACTCCTTTCCTTCTCTAGCACATTTCATTTGCCGCCTGGGCGTGCGTGCATGAGTGTGATATGACTGAACCGAACCGAGTGCCCTTCCTATTGTTTCTGGACAGCCCTAAAGCTGTGAAGATGTATTGCATTAATGTATCATCATAGCAACGCCGTTCTGACGATATATTAGTGTAATACATCTTCAAAGCACTCCAACGGTAGGGCTGTCTGGGAAGGACGAGTCTAAGAGCCGATTCCATTCAATGACAGGACAAAAGGCGATGCTAGTCCCTGAACAGGCAGAGCGTGATCCCTGCGAGACCCCTCCTGCAGCAGCCCGCTACAGGAAGCCGATGCTGGGGAGGGAGGAGCAAAGAGGCTTTTTAAAAACTTCTAAATCCTAAGAAACAAACAAAGCTTGCTATGAGCAAGCTAATGTCAAATACTTAGTTCCCCTTGCACTTCTGCTAGAGAACCACTGTTTTTCACATGTTATCCACACGTGACGGAAGTATTTTGTTGAAGTGCAAATACTCTGAACCTGGATTTTCAGGCTGAAAATACTTAACTGACAGGAATTATTATCAGATTTCCAGGGCTTTGTGTGTGTACGAAGTGTGAGCTTGTCTTTTAAAATGCTCCCTCTCTTGCTTCAAAGTAGTTTTAGAACTGGAGGTTTTAGAAACAAGAGCTTCTGCCTTGTGTCTTTTGTCCTGCTAAATTCTAAAAACTGAAGAGGCATCATTGCCAGTGAGGGTTATTTCACACCGCTGTCTCCCTCTAATAGATTTGCAATTGTGCGTGGTATAATTTTTGGCCTATGAGAAGCGGCTCTCACCCACCGCCCGCTTAGCTGCTGCCTTTGCACCGTGAAGCTACTCCCAGCACTACTCGAGTTGTGTGAAGGATCTCGCTATCGAACCACATTTTCCCAACTTCGTAATTCAAAGGCCAATTAGCGGGCACCTCCAACAGCCTGGCAATACTGCCAGCTGAAAAGACCTCTGTCACTCGGGCTGCTTTGTCCCGGATAGCTTAAAATCGGCCATTATTGTTTCCTGGTTGGTGGGTTTGGGTTTGCAATGCCTGGAGTCGCCGTCCCAGTGTCTCCCTCTCCAGGGCATCCCGTCGCACTTCCCCGGCAGCTTGCTAAGAGCCCTACAAGTAATGAAGGGATTTCTCATCGTGGAGCTGTCACTTCATCGAGGTGATGTCCCGCAGGAGATGAACCTTTGAGGCCGGACCCACTGATGTACTGACGGGCTGCAGGCGGGAGCGAGCTCCTGCCCTGCTCGAGATGTGGCATCCCAAATGGCAATGGCGTGCAGCCACCTTTCCTAAAGTGAGGTAGATTTATTGCTGCATTAGACCAAAAGCGAAGCTAGTTCCCTTTAGGTGTCTAGGAAGCAGAATGTAAAATAATTCAGTGATTTAACCTGATCAGCAATGACAGTGATATGCCTCCCTTATGCCATCATTACTCATCTTGCAGGCAACAGCTTCATTACGGGCACCAGCGCCGTGCTCCTCGGTCAGGTGAAGCATTACCGGACTGAGCTGAAACATCTGTTCCTTGCAAGCGAGCTGGAAGCGTTTGGAGACAAGCCAGGAAACCTTCAGAGACAGAGCAGGGCAGGGACGATCAGCAGTGACGGGCTAAGACTGACCGCGATCAGGGAGGTTTCACTTGTGCGGGGGAGGCGAGGAGAGGCGAGAAGCAGGGGACTGCTGCCCATAGCTGTCTGCTCCTCTTCCGCTCCGCTTGGTCCCTGGCATCTGCCGACGATGTCTACCCGGCTTCGGGAGGAGGGAAGGACAGGGCTGTGCTCTCAGCTGTCCAGAGCCACCAGAGAATCCTGCAAATTGCCTCTTGGCCGCGTGTTGTAGATGTTGGCACCAGCCGATTTCAGAAGTAACGCCTTTGATGCCAGCATATTACGCTGACAAAGGTAACATGAATTTAAGGCTCAGATGCCTTTGGGTTTTACAAAGCTTTCGTCTCCTGCTCCTAAACTGGGTTTATGGAGAACACCCCTTCTTTTTCTGCACCCCCTCTCGTTCTGTGCCGTTTGAGGAAGCTGCTCGGCGCTCAGCTCTGGGCTTATAGCTCCATGGTTCGGTACTTTACACAAGCCCGTGGCTTGGCATTTTTTACGGAACAGGGATGCCTGCTTCTCCAGACCAGCGGCTCTGGCCAGGGCCCCCAGGAGTCAGGAAATCTTCCAGTCCGGTGGCCTGATGGGTTTCCCCGTTAGCGCCGAAGGCACGGCACCAGCGCTTGGGGCCGCTGCTGACGCCAGCTGGGGCTGGGCGCCGGAGCAGTTCGTTCGGTTGCAGAAATCAACGCTATTCCTCCAGCAGAGGACGAGCTACTGCGGTGCACGCCTCTTGGCGTATAAAGCTACTTGGGTGGCTGAACGCCCTAAACGCAACAGCTTGTACCGCTGCTTCCTACCCGAGCGCTTCCTCCGCTGCAAACCTGCCGCAAGGAGCTGGTCCTGTGCATGGCTGCGCAAAAACTCCCCGGAAAACACCCAAAACGCGTGGCCCCGGGACATGGGCCGGCCGGGTGGGGGACTCGGGGTCCTTCATCAGCCCTCGCGTGAGAAAAATATTGTGCACGGGACAGCTAAACATCACGCCCATGGGCACGTGGTGATTGCGTAGACGGATTGGTCCACGCTACAACCGTTTGGGGACTTGAAGTTTTGTGATTAATATTTTATACAAATTTAATGGCCTGGCTCGTGATCCTGAAAGGAAGTTTTTCAGTCGGTAAAGGCATCGCATGTCATTAAATCCTGTTCCCTGATATCAAACACACAGCTGGCAGCTTCCCAAGAACTCAAGGGGAAATGGTCTGGAGCTCTATGCGGAGTAAATGAGGGGATTAATTAACAGTTTAAAGACAGCACTGCAAACACTAGCACGCAATATCAGCTGCTTGTTGTGATTCTTTCCTTGGCCTTTGGATAAATTAAAAATAAGGAACCTCCAAAATCACACCTCTCCCATACAAAAGACGGTGTCTTTTGGTTTCAGGTTATGGGACTTTTGGCCTTTTTTTTTTTTTTTTAACGATACTTGTAAGCACCATTCTTGGGAGATACATGGAGTATTAGGATCCAATTAAGTGACATTCAGCACCAGGGTCCATTGCTCTGGGGTCAAGTGACATTACACGGTCTGTGGTCAGGGGGTTTCTGAGGAAGACTTCTCAGAAAAATGTCATTTTTATCAGGACCGTTCCAGAAGTTTGAGCATTCCTTCAGGAACAATTAAAGGTATTCCTAGAAATCCTCATGTCTTCTTAAAATCTTTAAATAGCCTGAAAAAAAATTCTTGTTAAAATACAGTCATCAGGAGAAGAATAACCAAACTAAGATGGTCAAATAATTGGGTCTTTGTGAAGGAACTGAGAAACGAGAGTAAGATTGCAATCTTAGCGAAATACGGAGGTTTAAACTAAAACCGCACAAAAGCATTGCACAGAAATAAGTATTAATTTTTTGATGATTTTATAACAAATGGAAAGTATTTCTCGCTTTTCAATAAAAGTAGATGAACTCATTAATAACTCATAAAATGCTATGAAAATTAGAATTTTAATACATGCTTAGTTTATTCCCTCAGATATTAGTTCATTTTTATTTGAGAAATACTGTACTTTTGAGTGAGCAATTTATGAATCATAGAAGATATTTCAGTGAAACAAAATCTTTAATGTTCAAAAGCAAGCCAAGCAACTGTGGATTTCACCCTCTTTCCCCTTCCTTTGACAGAGCGTCCCCCAAGGCTATTTTGGGAGATACTGGTCTGCTGAGCAGAGCGTGCCAGTTTTGGGGCTGGCACAACTTTTTAGAGAAAAGTAACAGACGACCTCGAAAATCCAATGAGACGCTCTTGTTTTCTATTTCACTTTTCAAATACTCTGTTAAAATTTTTTATTGTTATGATCTTTGTTACTGTTATTTCTGCCTTGCCGCACGTCAGTGGTGGGTGTTGGTAGCGAGGCGGCGGCTGGAGCGCTTTGTGACGAGGGTGTTCCAGCCTCCGGGGCCGTCCCCTCGGGGAGGGCGGCAGGCAGGCGGGTGAAGACAGACGCTCCGGGGAGGTGGCAGCGAACGAACAGCAGATGCCACATTCATCCCGACCGCACCTGCAGTATCTCCCGTTTTATTTCCCAGAATCATTTCTCCTGGGCATTTTTATGGCCAAATCATATTTTAAACTTATTAAGAATTATTTTTAAAATGCACATTTTACAAAAGAATTGGTGTAGCTTCTGAGGGGTACGAAGAAATACGGAAAAAATAGTCATGAATGATTCATTTAACTCTAGTAATGCCTCCAGTTTCAACAAACTGCAGACGGAAAAGTCACGTAAAAGGGAAGGGAGCAACAAATGTATTTGCGCCAAACAGATAATCAGTAGATAAATGCTAGGCTATCCTTTGCAGTGCGTCATTTTGATATAGCAATAGGAACGTTATAAAGCCATGAGACATGAGCAAAGCTGTGACCGCAGTCCTCTACCCCAGGGTGAAGGCCTGGGGGGCACCGCCCGGGCTCCTCCTGCCCCCCGTCCCTCCTGCTCCCCAGCCCCGGGCTCCCGCACCCTCCGGCTGCCCGATGGACGGACCAAGTCTCTTCCCAAAGCCGCCGCAGGTGTGGGGCTTTATTGGGAATAATTATCCCCTTCCCAAGAGGCAAATCCCCACATTAAGTGCTATGAATTATAAATAAGCCCGAGTGAGATTTAATCATGTAGCTTTCTTATTAAAGATCATTGCCCTGTTCTTCCCGACATGGTTTTAATTTTTTGTTGTGCAGAGAAAGGGTTTTTAGGCTGGTTTCACACTGAAGATGCTCACGTTCAGCTATGTGCTGCAGAAGACCCAGCAGCCTCTGTGTAAGAGGATCTCTTGCATCCCCTCTCCTGCCAAAGGGTGCTTTGCATGTCGCGATACAGAGAGATGATCTGCCTGCTATGGGTTGGGGTCTTCCAGGGAAAAATACTGGCATTTGCAGCAGACTGCACTTATACCTCTGCCTTCTGCGAGCAGCACAGAGCTTTGAACAGATCCACAAAAATCAGAGTGCAGGCTGATATTCATGAAACTAAATATCCAGAAGACATAACACGTAGACAAATCTACTACCTATCTCAAGTGTTCAGTGTTGGGCCCCTCACTCCCAGAGAGACACTGAGGGGCTGGAGCGTGTGCAGAGAAGGGCAACGGAGCTGGGGAAGGGTCTGGAGCACAAGGCTGATGGGGAGCGGCTGAGGGACCTGGGGTTGTTCAGCCTGGAGAAAAGGAGGCTGAGGGGAGACCTCATCGCTCTCTACAGCTGCCTGAAAGGAGGCTGTAGCAAGGTGGGGTCGGTCTCTTCTCCCAGGTAACAAGTGATAGGACGAGAGGAAATGGCCTCAAGTTGTGCCAGGGGAGGTTTAGACTGGATATTAGGAAATTTTACTTCACTGAAAGGGTTGTGAAGCACTGGAACAGGCTGCCCAGGGAAGGGGTTGAGTCCCCATCCCTGGAGGTATTGAAAAGCCGTGTAGATGTGGTGCTTAGGGACATGGTGTAGTGGTGGGCTTGGCAGTGCTGGGTTAACGGTTGGACTCAATGATCTTGAAGGTCTTTTCCAACCTATACGATTCTGTGATTCTGTGATTCTGGTTTTTTCTCTTCCAAAGTAACATCTGGTTGACCATATCTTCTCCTCAAGCATTAAAATGGAGCTGGCTCTCCTTTATATTAATACTCATCTGCTAATGCAGAAAAGTCAGTCCGTATTCTGGAGTATGAGCTGATCATGTGTTCCCTGGCTTGAAGTCTGCAAAGAGGAAATTCAAACTTGCTCCAAAACATCACAACTCCATGAATCTCAGACACAGAGCGCAGCACGGCAGCGGTTCTGCGCAGGGACGGAAACTGATGTAACTTTAGAGAATGAGGAAAATTAGCTGCGACGTCTTTGCTTGTAGGACCAACCTCTACCCTCTGCACACGACGTCACTTGATAACTGGCTGAGATTTACATTGCCCACACTATGAGCATGCACACAGCCAGCTCTCCAAATGCTTCTCTCCGTACCTATATGTTTCACATACAGATGTAACCTTGTTTAATGTCTCCACCTCTGAAACTTTTAACTTTTGTCAATCTGTGTTCACATCTCTCTTCTTTTATCAGCATGTCTTTCTTACAAAATTGCTCTACTTGCTTTTCTTGTTTCATGTCGTCAGCTGGGAGATCTCGTCCAGCCCTCAATTTATCTGTCAGTTTTTGATATTTTTTTCTTTACATTTTATCTGATTTTTCTTTTCAAACATGGAGCACGGCTTCTCTAAAGCTAAATGGCCTTAAGCGATCAATGTTTAAATGGTCCCTAATGTGATAGGGCCATTCTCCTACCAGGCAGCGAGCTGTTCAGATTACCTGCAGTTCCTTGGAGAGGACTATACGCTATCCAATTACAGCATTTGGTGTAACTTTAGATCCAGAACCCATAAGGAGTAGCAGAAATGGCTTCAGACCATTCCTCTGGGTGAATCCAATTGTTTAGACTTTATATTGTTCTCAGCATCCCGTGGCAACTCATGTCCAGGTGCCTCCTTGTGCCCTTGATCCTGTATCTCCTCCCAGCCTCTGAGATCAAGAAGGACCTTACAGATTAGTGGCTACTTAAAGCATCTGGTGGCATCAGATGGCAGCATGATGGCATCGTCACTGGAAACCACCTTCCGTTCTCTCATACTGAGCCCAGTCCCCATCGTTGAGGCAGTACACGTGAGGATGAGCCCACGCTGGCATCTTCGCTGCCCCGCTCTGCTGGAGACAGATCACCAGGCTCCGAGCAGCCTCATGCGCACCTCTGAAGTGTCCGAGTCCCTGATAAACCAGGGCTGGCACCAGCGCAGCCTCGTGCTCCCCACTCTCCCAGTCCTATGAGGGTCTTCACTCCCCGCTGGAGGATGAGGTGTCTCAAAGGTTGGGTCATAAAAGCCAGTCCTGAGCACTGACCAGGTTTGACAGTTCATAAACGGGGGCTATGTTGTAGTTATTTAATATCCTGGTGAATAAGGAAGAAAAAAAAAAAACCCCCTTGGCCCAGCTGAAGTCCTCAGAGTTTTTCAGAGCTACCCTGGACTTGCACCAGATTTTTCATCCTACTGACTTACGTTTAACACCAGGGGAGGAAAATGCTGCCCTTGCAAAATCCATCTGTCCAAGCTTTTGAGAACTGGTCCATATGGCAATGTGTACGTATGCTACACCTGATGCCAGATACCATATGCGTGGTAAGAAAACACAGTTTTAATTTTGTACTCTCCTGAGGAATAACAAGTGTGATGATTTATTAGGCATCATATCACATGGCAGCAGCAGAAAATAGGTGTTCAAGCTTAGTTTCACAGGCGTTTCCCTTCCTGGCTAGAGAACCTGATCCTGTAACCTAAGATATCCAGAGCGGATTACTTACATGTCATGATGTGTATCAGTAAGTCTCGTTAAGACATCTTCTGAAAAACCCATCAGGAACTGCCTCGGACATGAGGCACTCTCACATTTATGGTTTTTTACTTCAACAGTTTTTTCCCATCTTTGATCAAAGATCTTGGCTGACACAACCTCAGGCTGATGGACTGCTGCTAATGAACCTTCCAGATTTCTTTTTCTCAGAATCCAAATCTGATAAATCTTTTGGCTCTATGGCCAGGAAAGCCAGCCAGGCATGTTCCTGACACCTTCATAGGGTCCTGTCCTGGCTTCGGCTGGGACAGAGTTAATTTTCTTCCTAGTAGCTGGTGCGGTGCTGTGTTTTGGATTTAGGATGAGAAGAATGCTGATAACACGCTGATGGTTTAGTTGTTGCTGAGCAGTGCTTACACTGGTCAGGGGCTTTTCAGCTTCTCCTACTGCCCTGCCAGCGAGGAGGCTGGAGGTGCCCAAGGAGCTGGGAGGGGGCACAGCGGGGACAGCTGCCCCCCGCTGCCCAAAGGGCTGTTCCAGACCATACGGCGTCATGCCCAGTATAGAAACTGGGGGGAGCTGGCTGGGGGGCGGCGATCGCTGCTCGGGGATGGGATGGGCATTGGTCAGTGGGCAGTGAGCAGTTGCATTGTGCATCGCCTGTTTTGTACATTCTTTTATCATCATGATCATCATCATGATCATCATCCTCCTATTATTATTATTATTATTATTATTATTATTATTATTATTATTATTATTATTATTATTCTCTTCCTCTGCTGTCCTATTAAACTGTCTTTATCTCAACCCACGGGTTTTACTTTTTTCCCGATTCTCTCCCCCATCCCAGCGGGCGGGGGGCCGGAGGGTGAGCGAGCGGCTGTGCGGTGCTGAGCTGCTGACTGGGTTTAAACCAGGCCAGGTCCCTAAAATGCGCATCGTCTGCAGAAGGACCGAGCGAGGTGTGGTTGCCCCAGGCTGTAAGACATCACAGAAAAAAACAGTGAGAAAACAGAGTTGTCCGCTGAAACTCGTCTTCATTCACCAATGTCTTCATACACAATTTTTTCTCCCTCCTGCTTCTGAATATTCTTTTTTGAGGTGGATGTGCATGCAATGTAACATAAATACGCTTACATATACTTATGCATATATCTTTCACATAACACGATTTAAGCTCTCCCACACAGCCATGGGAAATCTCTAGAACTAAAAGCAAGCTAAAGAAGATGGAATACTGTGCAGACGAATAGGAAAGATGAAACGCCGTATCTATGTATTCCCTAAGAAAAATATTTATCTCTAATATTTACTAAAAGCTTTCTTATGTGATCTGGATGCAAAATTTCTGGAGACGTGAGGGTTTAAAAATGACTTCATTTTAATATTTTCAACTGTGTATGTGAGTTGCATCAAATACGCGGGGTTTACAGCACTATAAAAATGCATGCATAGTTTGCAGCATAAATTAGGTTAATAGCTCAGCATAAGATCCCTATAAATACAAGGGTTATGAAAAGTGCTCATGGGCATTTTTGCAAATCATTCCAATAGGAATTATTGCAGGAACTCCCACTAAGTTTCCACCCAGCAGCGTTGCTGCATTTGAGCTGAATACGCGTTCGCTTTCCCTTTCGATATCTCCCCATATCGAAAAATGGCGATGTTCGTCAGCCGGACGGATGGCTGCTTGCCAGGCCTGCGAACTGATGCTGCTTAGGCCGTAGCAGAATTGTGCCGAATAGGTAAACCCGTCACTTCTGTCAGCGCGGAGTGGCGGCTGTACGGACCCGGCTGAGGCTGGACCTTGTCCCGTTCAGGGGGCGAGGCGCGTGCCAGAAGCACAGCTACCGGCCAGGAATTGTTCACAAAGCACAAGCTGGGAGGCCAGAAACTAGGTTATCGCCTGCTGTGCTGTGTTTACATTAAAACCAAAATTGAAAGCGGGGAATGTTTGGGTTTAGCTTGACTCCAAAACACAGATAACTATTTTTATGAAATTCCAGGTACTTGGAGATATATTTTTTTTCTTTTTTCCGAACTGATGTTGGGAATTGGGATAGGATACATCATAAATTATTCCCAGGATTCCGTGTACAATATTTTGGTGCACACCAATATATCCAGGGAAGTACCGACACTGGAGAGCATTACAATCTCATAATTTAATAGTAATTTTTAACCTGACACACAGGAGAATTCTGCGTTTTATATAACTTCCTTGGTATTAGAAACAGAGCAGAAGTCTTGTGGGAAGGGCTCTCCTCTGTCCAGGCAGACACGCGCGTGCAGGCAGGGGCTTTGCAGCCTTCACTGCTGTTCAAAGCAATAGTAAATAAAATTGTCCTAGGAATTGATTCAAGCTGGCCAAAGCGGAGCAGGACGACGGCCACGATGTGAACAGTAACAGCGGGTTTGTTGGTGGAAGGGTTTTTTCGTAATTTGTTCCTACAACCAACATGGAAGAGAAAATAATTAATTGTCATGTAATTTCCCATATCCCATAAATTATTTCATTGCATTTTATGAATGTTCAGTTCAATTCACAATAATTTTCCAATTTCAGTCTTATCTTTCTACTTTACATAACCAGTGCTTACTTGGGCTCTTTCCCGTGACAGGCATGGTATATGGTGCTTATTAATGAGTGCCATCTTGCTAAGCGATGCACCGTTATAATTGATGTTGTGAACCTTGCACACTTTCAAACATTAATCCGTGAACAGATAAGCAAATGAAATTCACTGCTGTGATGGACATGAACATAATACTTCTGCTTAGTTCTCACTACCCAGTTCAGATTTTTGCCATTGCTCCAGAAGTTGCAAAGTTATTAACAGTCAATTAAAAGCTTGTCTGTCTGGGAAAACACTTTCAACGAGTCTTTTTAACCTTTAGGCCGATAATTTCCAGCATCTGTAGTCATGACTGCTATGATATATTGTTTTGAGATAAAAATTATATTTAACATTTTTTGGTCTGTTACGTGGTGAATGCCTTGTGAGGAATATGAAACGATTGATTTGCTCCCCACCTACAGCGCTGCTCAAAGGACAGAGAAGGATGCGCTTTGAACCAGGTAGCAGTTCTCGTCCGAAGGATATCGGAGAGCTCACTGCAAGGCAGGAACCACGGTCGGGAAAAGCTGGGAGATACTGGGATTTAGAACACTACAAAAACGTCTGTGCGTGCTATGCCTCTATGCCAAGTGGACATAAATTAGCTTTTCAATCATATAACTGTTCTTGCTCTCTAAAATAATTAAGGGTTTCAGATATAACATACCAAGGAGTTACATATTTCAGCGTGGCCTTCATATTGTTTTACATTGGGTAGACCTCTACCTATTTTCAGTAGCGCTCACACAGATTGGCCTCGTTTGTGTGTAACAAGGCAAAAACACCGAGGATCTTATTTATGGGTTTGGGTCCTTCAGGGGAGGAGAGCTATTATTTAATTTTTAATTAATATGACGCAATGTTTATTAGGGCACCGCGTGTAAGCACGGAGTGGTGTGGGGAGCAAGCCTGAAAGGGCTTCCATCCCCGGAGGCAGGGCGTGGGAATGACCCCCCCGTTTTGCACCCACGGGCACCCGCGAGAGGTGATCAGCCCCTGGTTCCCTCCAGGACACGTCTGGCTCTGAGAACCCTGGGGGTGCAGGGGGCCCGAGCCCCCCGGCCGGTGCAGTTTGTGGTCCTTGCATATATCCAGCTGGTTGATGTATAGGACAAGATCAAAGGGTTGTTCAAAAGTGAGGGCACCTGTGATGAGCAGCTGATGCCGGGGCCACCGGCAGCAGGGGTGGACCAGCTGCTCCAGGGCTGGGTTGTTTGTCCCTTTAGCTCACCCTGATCGCTGGCTTTGCTTCTGCTCGCTGTAGGGGGGCAGATGCCCACCCAGGTGCAAACCATAAGCCCTAATGGAAGCTGGAACTCTTAAGGCAAGGTTTTGAGCGAGGACTCTTAGGTTCTGTGAAGCCCCTCAGGTACAGAGCTGTATTAGCAAATTGCTGTCATGGCTCTGGAGGCTGCTGAGCTGGATCTGTGGGGCATGGTCAGGAGAGGACCCTTGACCAAGCCCATGGGCTCGGGGGGCTTTGCAGCCTGGCTTGGAGCTGGGGTTTCTGCGTGAAAGCTGCCGTGGCTGCCCAGCTCCCCTTGGACACGCGTAATCCGCAGCACCCAGCAAACCCCTTCAACTGCTGTTCAGAGGTTGGTGAAGCTTCAGGTGTTTTGTGCTCAGCTTCCAGTAATTTCTTTCTCTGATTATTTCATTTCAGCAAAACCATTTGAGAGCGGACAGTACCTGGACATCTATGGAATTACAAGAGACCAGGCTGGGGAATATGAATGCAGTGCAGAAAATGATGTCTCGGTCCCAGACGTGAAAAAAGTAAAAGTCACAGTAAACTGTAAGTCGCGTTGTTTTTTAATCACTAAATCCAATGGAGAAGAGGGATGCGGCTGAGATCAAAAGTCTAATGCAGAGAACTGCTGCTTGTGGTGAAACTGTGGTGTCTTTTGGTGTTTGTATTACAGTAGCAAAATGACCTGTGCTGTTTGATGTACCAGTTAGCCTCACCAAAGGAAGGGAAAACAAGATTAAGGTTCAACTCTTCCTGTTGTCTGCCGGGGGACAGCAGTGCTGGCGTGCTGTCACAGGCTTCGTAGCAGGCGCTCTCGTCGGGCTGCGGTACCGAGACTCGGTTTTGGAGTAATTTTTTGAGTAATTCTCTGAGTAACTTCTGAGGACTGTTGTGGTTGTTGGGCTGAGGTGTTTCTGATTTAATTTGCCACAGTTGTGCAATCATATAAGGAGAGGAATAACTTTTTGAAATTCTGTTTGGGTGATCAGATGGCGATCAATCTCCATGGAAATTTGAAGTACTCCCAGTAGAGGCAGCAAGTCGTCTGTGAGGACTTTGCTGCTGTGTGGTCCATCTTGGTGGATGGTGGGTCCCTGCAGCCCGTCGGGTCTGACCCTCGGGGACTTTCACATGGCGGAGGTGTTTCTGACTTGGTTCTGAATTTGGTTTAGCATTTGGTAGGACGTGAAACACTCAGAACAGTGTTCTTTTTCCCTCCAACATGAAAAAAAAAAAGAAAACAGGAATAATTACTCTCATTCATTCTAACTATGAATTTTCTTAGGTTAAGTGCAATTACCCAGCTTGTAACAGTTTCTGGTTTGAGAATTGCTGTGGCATCCTCATTGACCACAACTTGTTGAGATCCCAGACCTCGTCCCTACCCATACGCTGCAGGTAGCAAAGCCCCGCGTCCCCTGCTCGCGGCAGAGGCGGAGGGGGCTGTTGCAGCGGGTCGCCGATGGGGCTAGCTGTGCTACCTGGGTGCTCAGGGGGTGCTCCCATGTCCGGGAGCTGCCTGGACTCTCCTCATTTACATCAGGGCACTTGTAGTTCATGATGTCCTGGAACATGGTGGATCAATGCACTAATGCCTATAGAACAGCTCGATGGTGTGCTGGGTCTCACAGACAGCCTTCTGTACCGCTTGGTCGGGCGGGCTAGTGACGCTGGATGCAGATCTTGCTTTCTCTCTGCTGCTGAGGCTTCTGCACTGAGGCTCTGGTATAATGGGCTGTGACCATCAGTCCTTGCTTTACAAGTCACAAGGACAGATTTCAACTGCAGAGCAGCTCGAGGAGGCTCATGCAGAGTCCATAGCTGTTCTCGCTGCTGCTTTGCTCTCGCTGATGCATGTCCACCTACATCAGCTTTGCTGAATTCCTGAAAGCAGGCAGTGCCCTAAAAACTAGGGGCTATGTGGGAGGAAAAAACACGATGGGTGGTGTCCTATGGAACAAGTGACCATTATTTTTTTGTGCAGTACGCTGTTACCGAAAGATCGTCAATAGGAGAAATTGTGCAGACACTTGCATAGATGTGCCCTGGGTGTTTGGGGGTGACAATTTTCACACAAGCTGTCCTCGAATGTTTTCTGTTGTTAGATAAATGACTTGCAATAGGGACCAGACAGAATGGTGAGCTCGGTCTAGTTTTAGCAAAACAAATACTGCATCTGTGTTATTTCATATCATGGGGGTTTTAATAAGGGTGAAACCAGCTGTCTCAGGAGCTTTCGAAGTGTTCACAGAAAGGGAAAAGTTGGTAGGCTTGTTTAGTGGTTGTTTTGGTGTCTGGGGTATTTTTAATAAAAAAAAAAAAGAGCACAGAGAAAGTGGTAAACTCATGGAATCTTTCTTGTCTTCTGAACCAGGATGTAGACTTGCATGAGCCCTAGTTCAGATAAAAGCATTGACTTATCTGGCCAAAGCCAAAACTCAAGCTTAAATGCAACGTGCAGCTGACGTGCTAGTTGGTGCGTGCTCTGCACCCCAGTTCGTGTCAAAGCTGGAACTGCTTCTCACCTCAGCTCACCGTTTTCTTAACGTGAGTTTTGAGTCTGTCAGATGTCTTTGTAGGTGGGAAAGATCGGCTCAAGCTGAGCAGCGGTGGCTTGTTTCTGCACCAGCCCTTGGCCCTTCCACCAGCCACCGCTGCAGGTCTGCATGGCAAGGAGAGGTCTTGCTGCGGCAGCTGGGAGCGGGACCAAGGACTCCCATGCGGCCGGCAGCAGAGGCTGGGCTGCGGGTGGGGTGGCTGATGCTCCTCCTTGGTGCATAGGACAAGCAAGAGGTGCTCAGGCTTGACTGCAGCACGCAGAGTAAGGGTACCTCTGTCTGCAGTGAGAAGCATGTTACGGACTGCTAGATCAACCAACAAGCTCGGTAAATACTTGAATAAAGTGTCCGAGCTGATCTTTGTCCCTGTTCAGCTACCTGGGCTAAGCTGGAAGTGTCCTTGTCTGTGGCGTGGATGCACGTGGCCTTATGCCAGATTTGGGCAAACTTCTAAGTCTGCACTGGGGGTGTGCAGAGTATTTTTTTTTAATATTTCTTACAACTATAGAATAAAGTGGGGGGGGGGGGGGGGGGATAAAATTGAAGCAATGTAAAACTAGGATCTGGCTACAGCATGAAACAGTTTGCATACGTGAATAATCTGTTGTAGTCAGCTAATTGCTAATGCACTTCTGTTTGGATTTGTACGTTGTCCCCTAGCCAGTTAAGCACAATGCAAAAGCACTCCGAACATCTGCTCCCTGATGATGATGCTCATCCGTTCTGACCAGGCAGAAAAATGTCTCGTGGCGTTCAGGAGAGGGTCGCGCCGGAGGTGGCCGACGCTGGGAGAGCTCGCCCTGCCGTCACCAGCCCGTGGGCGCGTTGTTTGTGGTGGGTGGGACGTGCTGCGGTGGCCGCTGCTGCTGGGGGGAGCTTTGCTTCCCAGCGCCTCAGCGTGGGCAGCCCCGTTCGAAAAGGGCCGTTCTGTGAGCGGTCAAACAGCAGAATGATGCCCGTTTGCTCTCTGTTTACCTCGCCTGGCAGGGCAGCTTTCTGTCAGTAAAAGCTAAGTCTTTCCTGTAGAGCTGTGGTTTGTCTACTAGGCACTATTTACAAGAAATGTCTATCAAATTTATTTTAAAGTTTGAAATCTGGAAAGATCTTAACAAGAGACATATAAAAGAGAGGAAGCCTTCAGGTCCTCATGTTACCCTGGGTTGGGCAAAGTTTCCTTAGTCGAGTGTTCTTCAGTCCTGTTTCTTCTTTTAAGAAAATATCTGTTCATTTGTCTAACTAATGAAGAGCAAGGCTTTCTCCCTCCATTTCACACACCACTACCGCCCCCAAATCCCATTCCTTTATTTTCTCTGGGTTTGCAGACTTTAATTCCCAGCCCTTAATAAATGCCCTTTTATATATATATAGATATATAGATGGATAGATAAAATAAAAGCCCTTAATAAACGCCCTGCCACGTGGGCTCAGCACCAGCTCCGCAGCCTCTGCTGCTCCTCGCCCGCCCTGCTGTTATTCGGCGATTGTACCTCTGGTACAGGGATGTTGTGCCCATCTGCCAGGTCCCTCCACCACGCGTTTAATTCGACTGGCTTGAGATCTGGTTCCTCAGCCAGCGTCACTGAAGCGGTGACCAGCACACCAAACTCCCCTCCGTTAGTCTTGCAGGGATCCTGTAACTTCCCAAAATGCCTATCGCCTTTCCCACCCCTAGAAATAGAATAGAATCTCACAATAGAAATAGAATAGAGGCTCACAATAGAAAATACCCTTGGAAGTCACGTGTGTGGCTTGTGCTTCACCTCCTGCTCTTGCCCCCTTATGATCTGATGGGGCACGCACAGTTGTGTGCTGCGGCAGCATCGCTTCATCTCGGAGTGCGAGTAGTCCCTGTTTCACCTCTGCGTCCCTCCACCGCGTCCCATGCAGCGACGCCTTGATGTACGATCTCCAGCACGCAGAATGATGACGGTACAGCACTACGTTTGCATGAATATGATCGCTTAACCGCCGCCTCTGGCAATTCTTAATACTGTTTCCCTGTTATTAAAAGGAACGTTCTTTACTGCGGACCTGGTAACTGTAGAATAAATCATGGTTTTATTGTGCCCAGTTAATAGAATGTATCAATGAGCCCTGAGTGGCTATGGTGGATATAAGCATAATTTTGAATATGGATATTCCTCGCATATAGTGGCTGTTCAGTCATCCAAGCATGTACAAGAAAATTACCAGGTTTAAATTACTTTGTGGATTTCAAGTTTCTTGGCTGGGCAACTTCCAAGCATACATAAACAACCAGCTTGCTATCTGCCTTACAGCACATACATTCGAACTCTAATATCTTTACAGGTTTTTTCTTTATACTGCTTCATATTGCATAATCTACATGTTCTACTTAATTTATGTCTGTCCCCCATAACTTCCCTTTTAAAAATGGTGGTCTGAGAATCTGTGGTGCATTTGTCTGCCTGAATTTGGGGCGGGGGGGAGAAATTGAGGCTGCTGGTTTATGAAGAAGGAATACTATACCAAATCAAGTTAAAATAGGTAAGAAATAATCCAATTTCATTTCACAAGTAAATCTTATTAGCATTTGCCATTTACATTTTATAAAGCAAATACTTATTTATAGATGATTATATTGAACCCCACTCTGAACGAACCAGTGTCTGGATTAGCAAGACTTTAATAAGTCATCTGAAAGCTGGTCTGAAACTGTACATCTGGTACTGTAGCTCTGCTGACTCTCCTCTGCTTTATTAGTGCAAAATATATTAAATATATTAATACTTAAAAATATTGAAGGCAGTTGCTAAACGCAAGAATCTCCAGAAGCGTTGAGGCCGTGCTGAGATGAAGAGCGAGATGTGTGCATCGTGAAACTGGCGTTTATTTTAATTCATGTCAAATTGTCAGCTACCTAAATAAACAGCAAATGTGGCCTTTTTAAAGGGGCTCTGTATTGCAGTATTCCTTTTTTCAGATAATATACACTAAGGGTCTGGTTTTCTGTAATTGTATGTTGAACAGAATTGTATGTTAAAGCTGGATCTTGCAGACTCTACTGAATTAAGATCCGGTGGCTTTGTAGAGGAAAAAAGCCATTCAGTTGAAATTAAAAGACAATTTAATTTCAGCCTTTGTGAACCCCATCATGCTGCAAATTGAAGGCCAGATTCATCAGTACTTACCAGGGAGGTGAAAATTACAGTTCCTGTGCCGAGGAAGCCCAGCTGGCACTGGGAAGTACTGGTGTGGTCTGGTCCTGTCAGGTCTGTTGCTTTGGCTGTCTTGGGGTCTTCCTGGCAGCGCAGGAGGGAGGACAGGTCTTCATTTCTGAGCCAGGACTCTCAAGTAGCTTTTCTGGCACAAGTTGCTTCCAAGGAAATGGTGCATAGTGCAGCCTGGGCTCACCTGCAGCAGTTCTGCCTCTGACGTGCTGCAGTCTACAGAAGAGAAGCTCATCTGCCAAATTTTGAGTTATCTTTACATTGTTTGTATTTACCATCTACAAAATATTCTAGATATTGAGCCACGGCTGTTTGCAACAGCATCCCTTTGCACAGATATTTTCCGTTAGATCTTGAAGATATTGAAAAAGGAAGTGAATAGACTATATGATAACCTGTAAAAACTGTGTTAACCTTGTAAGTCGTGCCCCTGAATCAGTGTTGTCAATAGATGTTTGCCCAGTCCCTCCGTAAGGTGTCTCCAGTGATGGCAGCTCCAAGGTCAACATACTCCACTCAATCACAGCCCTTAACGGAACGTTTTTCACAGTGTCTAACGTGAACCTTCCTTGCAGAATTACAACCCCATTCCTCACCTGTCCTCTGAGGAACAGCTCAGTCTCACCTTTCAATCTCTTTGAAGGCAGTGGACTTGTGCTCCTCATGTTCACCTCCTTATGTTCACCAGCCCTGATCCATCTCATCTTTATTCTTGGGTCATGTTTTCTAAGGGATTAACTAAATGTTTCTTTTTCTGTAGATCAGTTGGTGCTAGGGTAAGGGCTTTCTCAAATAAGGTATTTAAAACTTGAGCTAGCATGCCAGGTGAGGTGTTGGATTGCCAAGGGTGTGGAAGGATTATTTTTGATGCCCGTGTGTATATCTGGCTAGGACATTTGACTTCCCTGTGGCAGCAGGACACTTCGGGGGGTTTTACCCCGGCAGTCCTGGTCACTCTGCAGAACGGCTGTCTCACCTCCTCACCGTATTCATCCAGTGAATGAGTCTTAAGTGTCAAACTCGTTCCTGTTTGGTGTTGTCCAGTTTTCAAGCCACTCTTCAATTTATCAGGGTTGTTTCAGGGTTCTCATCTTTGATAATGGTGTTAATGAAAACCCCCACCAGTGGCAGGCCCAGGACTGATGTCCAGCTGAGCAGACTGAAGAGCAGACCCATGAGAACAGCCTTCCAGACAACGTGCACCCACGTGAAGGCAGCGTTTAGCCAAGCCCAGCTTGCTCATGCATGGGAGATGTGGTCAAATGCTTGCTGCAGATAAGTTGTGGCATCCACTGCTGTTCCCTGCAGGAACTGATGACCCCACACAATCTATTCTTAACAAACCTGTTGGCGATTGCTCATCTTCTTGTTATCTTCCAGGTGCTTTCACATCTTTGATTGCTTGAACAGCATTTTTATGGGGACTGGAGATAAATGGACTGGCTTGTAATTCCCTGGCTCCTGTTGCGCTCTCCTTTTCTGAAAAGGGTTCATGGAGGCTGTGACAGGCACTTCCCCGCACCTCAGAAATGACATCGTAGCTCTGCATTTGCTTCATCCGGCTCTTGAGTATATTTTTGACGTTTATTAGGCCAATTTGGTTTTGTATCAGTTTGGTTTACTCAAGTACTTGCTGCATTGTTCTTTCCCTGTCTTAACCTGAAATATAAAACAATTAATTGTGGTCATTGAATTGGTCGTATTCTGTGTTCTGAGTGATTCTGCCTCCTTTACCCTTTCCTTTTTATGCATGTGTTCCATGTTCTTCAGTAAATCATCCAAGTCGGGGGTTTGGGTGAGGTTTTTTTGTTGTTGTTTTCCTCCTTTCATCACGTTTTCCTCTGCCTCTGGAGCCCGGGTGCGTGCTCAGAGCAGGCACTGCATTGCCTGGGTTGCAGTGGTCCTGCTCAGGTGCAGAGCAGAGGGACCCTGGGCTGCTGCCCACCCTCCCAGGCTCTGGCGTCGGTGTTCTGCCGCTGGTTTTCACCAGTCGTGTGGGACGGGGTTTTCAGGGAGCAGCGAGCCGGTTGAGAAAGGTGTCTGCTGTACAGATCTTGTGCCCCCTTCCTGCTCGCGTCCTTCCTGCTGTGCTGGTTTGATAAGACGTTTTATGTTGTGGGGGTTTTTTTATAGGAGGAATGTGTGAGTTTCTTGTATGAATTTTAAGTAATGTGTTTGTTTTGCTTGGACAGGTTAGGGTTTTTGCAGAACAGCTTATCTCATTAGCATTTCTTAGAAGTCTGCCTTACTGTTGCTATGGTGCTTTGCATAATATTATGCATAATACTCTGATTTTACTTTGAAATAAGACATACTGTACGAGCCACTCTAACCTAATTATATCCGTAACCTTAAACCTACTGGGGAAAAACATTATAGGACTTCAGTGTTTGTTGGGGCTCCTAATACCTGGACACGTTGCTGTGACTTTATTTTCCCAGGAAGCGTCTTGCTGTGAACTGTTGCTGACCTATGAAAAACCTTTGCTTGGCAAGGTTTTTTATTTTGGAGTCAATAAAGAATTTCCCTCAATCAAGGTGGATGCATTATTAAATAAAAAGGCAACGCCCCAATATTTTCTGAAGGTCTCGGTTCTCCTCTGCTTTGGTACCAAGTATAAAATTACTCAGCAATTTAGAGTTTCAATTTCCATGTTCTTCTAATATAAGAGAGGGGAGGAGGGGGGCTTCTGTTTAAGCATAAATAAATAACTCTGCTTCTATCCATTTTTAATAGCTACAGATGTGCAGCTTCATATTTATATCCCTGACTAAATGTGGGACTCAGGAGTTATGGTTAGCATTGGCTTTAGGAGGGCAGGAGTCGTTTTGCTGGAGAAACAGTGAGTCTACGTAAATGTACTTTGAGCTGTAAGTGCAAGTTCTTTTTTTCTGTTAAAACAGCATGGACAATGTATGGAACAGTTGTACGTGTTTGTGTGCATCTTTGTTTTGGCAATATTGTTGGCTTGTTAGCTAGCCTGAGAAGGAACAGACTTCTTGTCTGTTGTACCAGAAGTTTACAATAGTGACTGCAGTCAAGGGTACTGCATCTCACAGCCTTAAGGGACCTGAAACTTCATCAGAAGCAGCTCCTCTCGGTGAGGACACCTCCATCCAATGACAACGTCTTTTCTTTTAAACCAGCTAAAACCCGTTCTCTGAAAGAACACAACTGTGGAGGAGAAGTTACTGCTTTTCTTTATGGTGTCATTTATATCGAGTAAATTCGGTCACGTCAACTCTTCAAACACAATTGCACCCACGTGAGATGAAGTCATATGTTCATATTTGACCGTGGAACAGAGAGACCTTATCTTGGTGTTGCAGTGGTTGATATGATCCAACTGGCTGAAATTCACACATTTAAAGCTGCATCATGTAGGTTGGTCTCCCTTTAATCACAAAGTATTTCCTGATATTGTAACAAGGGAGAGCACTTTGCTCTCACAATTCCCACCGACCGTTTCAAGAGGTATGTGTGCACGGAGCCTGGAAGATTGAACTTTGCAATGACCTTCTGAAGTATCAAAATTACACTCTGAAAAGCTAACCACACTCCGGAGTGCTTTTTCACTGGCTTCTGTGAAACATGTTTTCCTAAATTCTCAGGTTACCTCTCAAAAATGGGATTTTGGCTTTTAAGTCACACTGGGGACTCCTGGAAATCTGACTGCTGGTTCACATTTGATTCTGTTAATGGATCAGTGGTGCTTATTGCAGCATGAGCTTTCCAGAATGTGACTCCTCGCTCTGTTCAAGCCTTCTTGGTCTTGGACACGAGGGCGAGAGCAATGCTGGTGCACACCATGGACTTGCACGGCGGGTCACAGTCTGCAAGAGTAAGATAACCCTGGCCAGGCATAAGCTGTGTTCAAAGCGTGACTTCAGGCCGCCTTGTTTTCCATAAACTTTTGTGGTTTCTCTGGGAAGAAGGCTGTGTGGATGGTCCCCTTTTGTTTTGTCCTACCTGCCACAGACCTGGGGAACGGATGGTGTCCTTCCTTCACTTTTTTAATCTGAAAAGCTCTTGCAAAAGATCAAAGTTAGAGTTGTGCTAACATCTTGAATGGGGAGGACAGTGCTGCTCCGCGATGGGCTGTTGGGGGCCTGTGGGCTAACTTCTCGAAGGACGTATTGCCAGTCCGCAACACAGGCAGGTCAGGAGTGACACGGGTGTGGAGGTTCACGTATTAGTCCATCAGGACCATCTCCTGACTTGTTTTTCCTGTTATTGTTAAATATTAACCTAATTCAAAAAATGGGATTCTGTGTTGTACAGATGTTCTAGTTCAGTAGCTATAACTTTTACATCTGAGCTGCTACTTCAATTAAAAAGATGTAGGAAGGCCTTCAGAGGAACGATGGAGAGGATGTCTCCCCTGCAGTACATAATCACAGCTGAGGGCAGAGAAAAAATGGTGTAATTAGTTTCTATATTGGTAGGTCAAATATATGAGAATACAAAGCCACCCACTCTAGCTAAAAGAGATTAGATGCTAGCGCAGCTGAGATGAAAACTTTGATCATGGCTTCAGTCAATAACAGCAGAGCTTGTCTTTGGGTCCAGCCACCCAGACGAGGAGCTGCTAGCAAAATATTTCAGGTGAAACTAGTGCAAATAAGGACAGGGGGGGTTTGCATAAAATAAAGATCTTTGAAGAATTTTCTGCTATCCTATAAAATGGAGTGTTTGATCATGCACAACGTAAACAGAGTTGGGGTTCTCTTACTTTTGGGAGGTTTTTTTGCTATTTTTGGTCAACGTTAGGACTGAATTCTTATTTACGTAATTTGCAAGCTATTCTCATCACTGAGGTCCCTTGTATGAGTTATATGATGTCCTGTCTCATAGTAACATTTAATGAAAACCAACTTATACCCATTCAATAAAAACTGGTCATATATTTAAAACTACCTGAACTGGTGCAGTGGGGAAAGAATGTAGTTGATTTGAAGAAAGTACCTTCCTCCTCACTGGTGGGGAAAGAAGCCTCTTACAAAAGTAATGTTTGTCATTTTATGTCCTTCAGGTATTTTTATTAACATTTCAGGAGTTAGATTAAAACAATATAGTTCAAGTTTCTGACTCGAGTGCGATTTGGCTCATAAATTAACATTGATTTCTTTCTGCGGTGTAATAGTTTACTATTAGGTTCTGCAAACTGCTGCGCAGTTACTGCGTATTTCTGAAAAACGTTGCTCATATTGAAGCGTGACAAAATTGATTATAAGGCTCCTTCATGTAGATGGCATTCTGCTGCCACAGCACATAATCAAGGGCTTTGGCAACACGAAACGAGGTCTTGTATTTGAAGAAGTTAGAGTAGTAGTACTCAAGATATCCCTCCAACAGATAAGGAGTAAATTTTTTCATCTCCTTAAAGAAAATCTCTGCCTAACTCTGCCGAGTGATTTTTTTTTTTTTTTTTTTTTTTGGCTACTCTGGGGGGAGCAGGGGGCTGCATCCTGTGTTTGCCAGCAGTGCAGTGCAGCCGTGTAAGGACAGTGGCCTGTCGAGTGAGCTGCCTCTTCTCTACACAAAGATCTTGGGTTGACCAGTGGCACACGAAGCTGCAGAACACGGATGCAGCTTGGCTCCTTCAGTGGAAGAGGAGATGCCGCTCCAGCGTGACACCAGTATTGCTGCCATAACGGCCCAGCTCTCAGATGCAAAGGCAAGTTAAGAGTTTAAGACGCCAAAAAACCTCGCGTTCTCTCTTCGCTATGTGAAGAGTATCTCCAACAACAACCTGTGAACCATGCTGAGGAGTGAGAGCGCTATTAAAGCATGTGCAAACAAATCCTTTTTCAAACACTGTTTTCTTGGGAAGCAGCATGCCTGACCTAGCTATTAAAAGATTGTTTCTATTATTCAAATTTGGATTTTATTGTTTCAGAAGCCTATGGGTGCTGATTACTTGTTATTTCTGCAGTGGTTAATTCTGAGGACTGCCATGATTACCCATTTGAAAGTAATGTCTGTTTCTTGTCCCCAGGAAAACAAGTCCTTGAAATAAAAATAACTGTACTAATTTGCACATATTTACACTCTGCCAGTAGTTACAGGTCCAGATATTGTATAATTATGGTATTCTGGTAAATGCTGTTCACTGTTTATGCATCTCTGGGAGACTGTGCTGTAAGAAATAATAGAGCATCCATGACAAGCTCTCCTAATATCGGTGCAAAATATTGTCAACGATACGTTGTTGATGGTGGTTGCAAAGGCACAACGTAAAGGCTTCAGGCCGTTGTTGGTGAAAGTACGGGGAGCAGCTCATGAATTAGTGGACGAGAAAAAAAAATGAAGTTGTTTTTAATAACTTTTGCGTACTTTTCCACTTGTGGTGTCATCTTAAAGTCAAAATAAGGTTACAGTAAGGTTCTGGACACCTCTGTGCATCCACCTCTGGGGAAGCTGCCTTTGTCGCAGCTCTTCCTCCTGGCGTCAGCAGGAGCGTGCTCCTCTCGGTGGGGCTGGCTTCCCGGGGCGCAGCGCTGGCTCCCTGGAGGGTCAGCGTGCAGCTTGCTGTCACCCGTGGGGGTGTTGAAATTTCACATCCGCAGGTGGGATGTTAGCCCCCGCAGACTTGATGGGATGCAAAGCGAGGAAGTGTTTGTAGTGACTGAGGAAAGGACTGGCTTCCTAGCAGTGCTTACCTGGAGTGAATGCTTTCTCCCAGCTCTGAACCACTGCTAGCTCTCCAGCCTCCAGGTGATCCCACTTTGAATACCAGCTAAAATACAGTTCAGGAAAATCGAAGTCTTTAGAGATGAGTCATCTTCTATTAAGAGCTCATGCATTTCAAGAAGCAATTTGAAGCATACAGCAGGCTGTGTTAGACTCCAAACTAGAGCCAAAATTAATGGAGAGCTCTTCAGCTTCCAGGAGTGTTCACTTGCCCAGATTGCTCTTCAGCAAAAACAATTACTTAAAATATTTCTCGTAACAGTCAACATGTTGTAAAGCAATATTTCTCCTCGTAATTGTAGTCATCCTTGTTCCTGTTGGTCTCAGACTTTGTCTTCCCTCTCCCTTGTAAGCACAGTGCCTTTGAGGTGACGGTCTAAATGGGTTTTGAGTGCAGCTGGTGACACCAACTGGGGTCACGAAAAGACAAGTCTGAACAGTGTGTCAGTCTTGCAAAACTCTCCATCCCTTGATTTATTTTTTTATTATTTTTTTTTTCCCGGCAGAAGTCATTGTTACTTTGAAATGGTTCTGCAAAATAAATCTGTTTAGCATAACTTGCGAGTGTATGGGTATGGCTGTGATGCCATGCAGGGATGGTCCCCGTTGGCTCCTACCTTGACTACACTCGGCACTTCAACGAGACATCCAGTCCCTGATAAGACTGTAATGATATTGTTATGATTTGTTTGTCCCCTGGTGAGATTGCTAAATTAGGTTTTAATAACTTCTGCAATTTGGCTGGTATTAGCAAGTGTGTGGTGTAGGCACTAGATCTGAGCTAGGGGAGCTTTGAGAAG
Source organism: Mycteria americana (assembly GCF_035582795.1). Taxonomy (NCBI): domain Eukaryota; kingdom Metazoa; phylum Chordata; class Aves; order Ciconiiformes; family Ciconiidae; genus Mycteria; species Mycteria americana. The sequence goes on along the minus strand of NC_134371.1, from coordinate 69,597,621 downwards.
TAATATTTCTGCTTTTATAGTTTAAAACAAAGCAGTGCTGTTGACACAAAAGAAAGGAAAAATTGCCAACATCATTCTTCAGGCATTATAATTCATAAAGCTGGTTCTCTTCATATTTTCTGCCTCTTCTCAAATAAAAACAAACTATTCTGTGGCTGATGTGACCTTTCTTGGACCTTAGAGTTGTAGAGCAAACACAAGCTCCTGCAATGAAAGCTCTGCTGCCTCGCAGGCACGGCTGCACTCGGCGCCGCTTCCCAAAGACAAGGAACATTACGGACCACATTGCTCCAGTTGCTTTGATACCTGCTGCAAACCCTGCACAAAGATCACGATAGTATTTCTAGACTGAAATAATTCCGTTCACAAATTCAGAAAAATTCACTTCAAAATGTACTGTCTCTAGTGTATTTTGAACAAAACTCTATTTAATATCAAATGTCTCAAAATTCAGTGCTCGCTGCTTCTGCACCTGGTATTACTAATGGCAAAAGAGAATCTCAAGAAAAAGAGCAAATCGGGAATTATCTTTCAATGCAGCAATTAAATGCTTTAGTGGGGAAATCCCAGTATTCCAGGCTTCTTATGTAAAGTCAAGTCTGCATCCCAGTTTGGACGTGCAATCTGTTGTCTCTTGTGGAGGAATATGTGAAGCTCTTTGGGAATGAGCAGGTGTAACAAGAATGTCAACGATCATCAGGGACAAACCGCAAAGCCCTGGCCATTTCTGGTGTTTGTAAATGGCTCCCGCTTCTTAGCTTTGGTCTTCCTTAGCACAGCATCACGTGTGCTTTGTTCTAAGCGACCGCCTCAGAATAAAAGGTGACATCCGTTGTACCCAGGTCATTGGCTTTTATCTGGTGAAATACCACAAAACCGAGGTGGCAGAATATGGACAAACTCATAAATAAATACAGATGGGGGGGGGAGAGAGAGAGGGAGACCCCCGAGATGCAGTTCTTTCAATACCATACCTCCTTTACCACAGCCAGCTACTTTTTTGGTGCCATAAGTCTGCAGAGGTCTTGCACAGGTATTTTGGGTGTGCTGCAGAAAGCAGAAGCCGATGCTCCCTGTCCCGTGGAGCTGCCAGTCGAAACCATTGACGAAGATGCAGCATATAAGAGAAAAGTAGAATGTGACTCAAAGTAAATGGGTTCTTTTCCGAATTAATACGGATATATCTACTCCAGCAGATCTCCCCTTTGGGCCAGCAGCAGGCCTGGGGAGCCCTGTCAGAGCTGCACTGAGTTTTATTTCTGTAATTTTATTTCTAAACTTTGTTTTCAATTACTCAAGTTTTCCTGAGAGCGTTTGAAAGCAACTAGTATTTCTGTGGCTTTATTGCTTTCAGCTAGAAAAACCACTTTGGACTTGACTGTGCGTGCGTGTGTGCTTGTCACATATCAGTATAGATTGGCCTGCTTCTATCAGCTTACATCTGCCGCCGATTACTGGGGAGGGGGGAGAAACCAAAACCTTTTATGTAAACTTCACTTCTTTTTAATATAGAGCAATAGCTTCTAGACCTTTTATGGCTCTTTCTCATTCTTCATGAGATACATATGTATATCAGCTATAACACACTGTCAGCGAACAGTGGTTTTCAATCAAAAAGACTGTCAGTAAAGCTGATTCACTAACAAGAAAGCTGTCAAGCTGTGACAGCTGCTGTCTTTGCAACCCCAAACAATCTGTTCAGTGCTAACTCTGACTTATGCTTCCATTTATTATACAGTAGTAATGAGTTCTGTCCTTAGAAATATCATTTTGGTGAGTACACCTAGCTACTTTGTTATTTATGTAGAATATATCAAATCAGATCCAAGGTGTACAGGGTAAGTTTTCTGCAAAAAAGTTCTACTTCTGTCTTTTGAATTTTTTTTTTTTTTTCATTCCAAATCCAGTTTCAGTGCATACCTCACTTTTGTAGTTAGGCATGAACCTGGAGATTTCATTACCATTGTAAGCTGAGAAGAGTATAATTTTTTTCCCCATTGTGTTGAAAAGTGGCATATAACCTTAAACACAACACTAGTATCTACAGAAATGAGTAAAGGAATTTGCCGTTATAGGAACTGTTCTGATGCTTAATAATCCCAGGATCTTGGAGACCACAAAAATTCAACCCAGAGGAGGAACTGAGGAGTCAGGCTGATGCTGCTGTCCAGATGCAGATGCTGGCATTCAAATTGTCAACTTTTCTTTTAAAATTATAAGAGAGAAAAAGACCACCTTGACAATCTCCTTAAAGAACCTCTTCCAGCAATAGCTTACCAGACCTAAATCTCCCTTACTTCAATGTTGGTTGTTTATTGCCTGCCTGGCCCTTAAAGAAGATAGGGAAGAGCCGATTCCTTTTTTCTCCTGTCTTGCATATTTAGTGATGCAATATATCCCTAGTAAATCACCTGTTCCAGCTCTGCTAATCCCAATTCCTCCTGCTTTTCTGAACTTTTGGTACTTCAGCTGAGACCACACTGGTGCCCCATAAAGCTGGTGGCTTGCACTAGATAACGCGTCTGTTGAGCATCTCTGGGAGGTGCTGGCCTCTCATCCCAGCGCTGCGCGTTGTCGGGTGCCTCCTCCTGCTTTTCTGCTCCACCGTCTCAGGTTGGTCACCTGCGAGCCACCAGGACTGTATACCAAGAGCAGACAAATAAATCTTAACCTATGGAAGATAAGAGAACAGTCTTCTATAAGCTAATTGTTGTCTCAAGTCATCAGATGAGGATAATAACCTTCATCAAAGTTCTACATAAAGCAAACAATGATGAAACTGTTATTTCTGAGACCTTAAAAAGGCTGGGTGAGGTCCTGGGGGCTGAGGCCCTGGGTGCCTGTTGTTCAGAGGGAATTGGCAGTCACCTGGCATGCCTCCAAACCCAGACCCGTGCTGGAACTGTACCAAGATGTGTTCGTACCTGGGAGATAACCTGAGGAGGGTAACAGCTGCCATGGATTCATGAACAACAAACCATGCTGTCTCACTAATGCCCGTTTACTGCTGGGGAAGGCAGAACATGCCATGCGTTGACATTCATCAGTTTGAGATGTGGCACTTACAGGTGCCAGCGTGAGAAACATGGCTGAGAAAAGATGCCCATGGTGAGGATGCAAAATTATTTAGAAAATTGTCATCAAGAGGCTCCTTGCCAGGCCAAAGGGATGTGGGTCCCCAGGGTTTGTTCTGGGTCCAGTGTTCAGGTTTTTGGTTAGTGATCATGTTGCATTTTCAGGCAGGGTCACGCTGCAGGGGTGGTGGTACGGAAATGCACCACCACGAGTGTTTCGGTGGTCTGGGCACCGCGTGGGGTGGTACCGAGCAGCAGGGTAACTTTTTTCTTTAATACTGATAACGTACGTGTAGCGTGGTTTCTCATTGTCCTTGATGCCTCATGCCTGCCTTACCTGCTTCTGCATTTTGGCTTCTTGGGTGTGCTCTGGTGGGACTCGAGCAGGTCTCTTGCTGCATTTCTGACCTCCTCTGAGATATTTTGCGGTTTTGTTCCAAACTTTCTTTCCTTGAAAAACTACCAGCTTGCTTTAATTCACTTTCTCCTCGGCTTTACTGCCAAAAGATCTACTTAGTAATTCCTGGAATTTGTTGAAGTCCATTGCTTTTTATCTTCCTTAGAGGGAGAGAAACAGCAAAGTGAAAGCACTCGTGTTTGTTCGCACCCAGGCTCCCGGCCAACTCTTCCTTCTGGATTGGCATCAGATGTATGAAAGCATCCCCTTTCCTCATCGTTCCTTAGTACCGCTCTGGGATGCTGATACTCATTTTTCCCCTTTCACCTCCGCACGCGCGTTTGAATAAATTGCTGATATAAAGGAACCGCAGCAGAGTGCAGGGGCACGTTAATCGTGTGGAAGCTTTTCCAGTAGGAGCTGCCGAGGGAGGGAGGTTTGCTGGTGCGAGTGCCTGGTGGGGCAGCTGGTGAGCCTGGCTCAGGCAGGCTGCCCCGCTCCCCCGGACAAACGGACGCAAGAGCACATCATCCTTCTTCCCCCCACGTCCTGCCGTGCTGGTGCTCCCGTCCCATACGGAAATGTCCCTTTGCCAAGCTAGCTCTGGTCCTCCACCATTACCCAGAGATGTACGTTTGCCCCTGTACATGGAGCACTGCAATATTTAACAGCAAGCTTGCACGGAGTAAAATATCTTTATGTCTCCCGCTACTTAAGCCTCGCAGTTGTTAGCTGAGGAGATGCTGCCCTGCCTTTCGGCACGAAGCTCCCCATCGCTGGGCTCTCCTTGCTCCTGCATGGGGCCGAGTAGTCCCTCTCAACACGTGGAGAAATGTGACTTAATAGAGTGAATGCAAAAGGGGAATGAAAATTAGAGCGGCGTGCATGCCGCGTGGGAAAAGCTAACCCCAGCCATTCCCGAGGTGCCTTCTCCTGGGGGAGATCACAGAATCACAGAATCATATAGGTTGGAAAAGACCTTTAAGATCATCGAGTCCAACCATAAACCTAACACTGCCAAGCCCACCACTACACCATGTCCCCAAGCACCTCATCCAAACGTCCTTTAAATACCTCCAGGGATGGGGACTCAACCCCTTCCCTGGGCAGCCTGTTCCAGTGCTTGACAGCCCTTTCGGTGAAGAGATTTTTCCTAATATCCAGTCTAAACCTCCCCTGGCGCAACTTGAGGCCATTTCCTCTCGTCCTATCACTTGTTACCTGGGAGAAGAGACCGACCCCACCTCTCTACACCCTCCTTTCAGGCAGTTGTAGAGAGCGATGAGGTCTCCCCTCAGCCTCCTTTTCTCCAGGCTGAACAGTCCCAGCTCCCTCAGCCGCTCCTCATAAGACTTCTGCTCCAGATGCTCTCTTGAATTTCAGAGAGATGCCCTTCACCTTGAAGTCCCCCCAGCCAGCGCTTGCAAACGACTCATGAGGGGTGTCCTGCCCTGTTACACGTTCCTGAGGCTCTGCCACACTTTGCTCAGGCTCTGCCACCTCTCCTCTAGCAGAGACCCGCACCCCGTTACAGACCCTCGCGCCCTCCTCAGCAGCCACCGCCCGTCCGTGCCGCGGTGCCCGGGTGTCACCTGCATCCCAGCAAACGCGCTTTCCCCCTCTCTGCAGCGGGTGCAGCGTCGGGACCCCGAAGTTGTGCCTCTCAACCTGCCTGCGTACCACACGGAAAGCTTTAAACCCTTTTCTAATAGATCCCCTTCATATATTTCAAAAAAGACCGTCAGCGGTTCTGCTGGGTCCTGTCAATACCGTATTTTATGCCATGAGACATAAAAGTTTGTTCTTTCGACTCAGGTAATTACAGATGCTTGGCCATTCTTTGCTGATGAGAAAGTATCGATGACGACTTTTCCCTCAAATTACAGCAGTAAGAGCAATAGCGTATAAAAAGAGGGATTACGTGACAAGAGCTGTCTTTGTTATACCAGTGCTCTTTCAAGTTGCGGGGGTTTTTTTACTTTTTTTGTTTTGAAAACTGTGAAATTCTCTTTTATTGCAGATCTTTCTGGGCCTCATTCAAAGCCCACTGAAGTCAATATAAAGACTTTGACTTCAGTTAAATTTGAATCGAGCTGCACCGGCCAATGAAAGATTAAAACCAACTCCACCGTATCAAACAACGCCAAACCCGGAACATTTATATCCCTATTTATGTTTTGTGCATCTGTTCCTTCTAAATTACCGACAAGTCTTGTATGCAAATGCAGGATTTGTTTCATGTTTGTTCATCGTGGCTTCAATTACGGCTGTGGAAAGGGCGAGCGCCATGCCGTTGGACAAATGCAGACATGAGACGCTCCTGACAGGGCCGTCCTCCCCCGGCTGCTCTGCTGTACGTTACGAGGTCCCCCACTGCGGGGAGCGCCCAGACCTGAGGTTCTTGTTCACGTTGTGAATTCCTTTACGGTGGACGGACCCGTTCTATCGAACGGGACATAGCTATTTGCAAAAAGATGTAGGGTCACGTCAGCTGGGCTGGGCGGCAGGGGCGAAAGAGAGCAGGGGAGCGTCCCCCGCCGGGGCCAGCAAAAATATTTGTCTGCGCAGTAACCGCGGGGAACCCGGGTTGCCTCACCCGGGGCCGCGAGCTGCTCGGGAAAAGGGTTTGTGTTCCCACGCTAGAGCAACTCCTTTCTCAGGGATAAAAATATACCTACAGAGCTACCTTAAAGGGAATACGATTAGAAAACTTCTAATTTGTTGCAAAGCAGAAGGATTAAAGAGATGAAGCAGTAAGATAAAATCTGATGGACAGAAAAACAAAGCGGTTCTTCCACCTGCGCGCTAACTTGCGTTCCCTTACGTAGCTCCCTAGAGGTCTTTGCTTTGCTGGTTTGGGGAGGTTTTGTTAAGTTTCTTCCTCTTTCTTGTTACTCAAATACTCGTAAAACACGTTGTTAAGAATGCCTGTGTGCTGGTCTATTATTTATTAAGTATTATTTTGCGTTGCCGATTTCTTTTTTTCTCCCACGTAACAATTACTTGCGGATTTTAAGCTTTCCTCTCAACGCTGGGAGGTTTTATATCCGAAACCGTAAATTGCACAGCAGCCAGTGAGTTGGATGGTCTGTGATAATGCAATCCATTACGTGTAGTTGAGGGAGATACGCGTTTCGGGAAATGCCGATGCACCCTGCGACGTGCCAAATTACGTGCAGGGAACGCTTGAGAATCCGCTCGTTTTCTGACAGCTGGTGCAAGGTATTCACACAATTGTTTAATTCGTCAACATCTAAAGTATACTGGTTTGTAAAGTTAAATCCTGAATAGGAAAGGGAAAAACATAAAAGAGGCATTGGCTTACATGTAGAAATGCAGGAGTTGAACTGAATTCTGACTGATACCTTGTATGCTTGCATATAGAATTTATGTATACGTACACATCAAGATCCCACTGAATTCAGTGGTTTTTGAGAAGTCATCAAGAAGAGAGGGGAAAAAATAAGCTTATTAGTTGTTTGGCCCAGTGATTGTTAAAGGCACGCCTCTCAAGCGTTGCCACACGTTGAAGAAGTTTCTGATATGAAGAGGCATTTATGAAACCACGCCGGTAATTTGGCAATAGGTGGGGTTGCCGCTCTGAATAAGTTAGAAAAATTAAATAAGCTAGACTATTGGAAGACCATCTTAATTATATAAAGTACAAGTAATACTGTTTCGCTTGTAAAGATTTGTTACTTTATTGGTAAAACACTATGTGTGTGTATATATATAAATGAATATATTTGAATATTGCTTGTATCTGTTTCTCTGAGGCAGAAAACAGATCTCAGAAAACCTGTTCTCTTACCTGAAAGTTTTTATCTTGACACACTGGAGAGCAATTTCACTAACAAAAGACTATGTCAGGATGCCAAATTAAAATCTGATGAAAACTGGGAAAATAAAAGACTTTTTTGACATTTACAATTAATGCCACGAAAATGTTAGTTTAATCAGACAATATGGTTAATCACAAAGGTGAAATTGGAAGTTGCCAGCCCTGAATGCTAGTGTAAAAGTTAATAAATTCAGCTCATGATCGTCATACACATGCTAGTTATAATAATTTACTGTCCATACCAAATCTTTATAAGCATTGTAATTAAATATAAAATGCACATTAGAATTATAATGAGTAATTAGGGCAACATAACTAATATGCATAAAAGTCCCGAAGCTCATTAAAATGTTAAAAGATGAAACCTGTTCTAGCTGGAGTTTTCTTGCATGCTTTCTGTGCCTGCCTGAATGCCAGCGTATCGCGTGCTTTGTTTTAACTGCTCCTTTAGACATTTAGAAGCAAAATGAAAATATTTGGGTGGGAAACCAGATTCAACAGTACTTTACATCATTTCTGGATGGAACATAAGTGCAAAATTTGGTTTCCCCGCACAAACACCTGACTCATGCGAACATGTTGGTGGTATCGGATGAGCAGAAACTGAGCAGAAAATAATTACGGAGCTCTTTTAGCACCGGAGTGGGAGACCAAGATGATAGTTTCCACGTCTTTCTCGTTAACAGGCTGGGAGAGAGACGGAGCGCAGTGAGTACTCGGCATCGTCACATGAGACTTTAATAGGGGTATTTATTGAAGCTTCAATTGTTTCACTAAAATTAAAAGGGATGCGCACACGTCGGAGCGTGCGTGCGCACTCGATGTAGTGCTCATCTGTCCTGAAATCTCTAACGGGTCCCCCCGCGGCTCACACACCGAACTGAGCACGTCGCCCAACGCACTCACGTTGTATTTGGTTGTGGGGCAGGAATAACTCCACCGACGCATCGGTGTTCTTGCCGGTGCTATGTCGTGCTCCTGTCCTCCGTGGTGCTTTTTTTCTGTTACTCCTAAATAAGAAGGAAAGTAGGCAGTTGTACTTTTCCCATGCTGTTTTAGCAGCCACTGATATAACCTGAACTCTTGGCGGAGCTAGGTGGTGTAGAGGCACGTTGCGCTTTGCTGGGTAAGACTTGCACGACTCCGGTGAAACGATGCCAAACCCGCAGCGAGCAGCTGCGGCATCTTTCATCGCCTCCCGCTTCATGTCGGGTCCGGTCCTCCTCGCTCACATGCTTCTCGTGTCAAATCCCTCTGGTGGGGACACGTAAATATGTATTCTGTGGGGATAATAAATATGTATTTTGGGTCAAGGAGAGCCTTCCCTCCTGAGCCATTTCATGTAGGGACAAACACGAAAGGGCGTTAGTAAAACCCCAGTTAAGCCAAGTCTCTGAGCGCCCACTCAAAAGCCTTTCCCAGCAAAGCACTTACACATATTTGAGAAACTGATGTTAAGTAAGTTCCAGTAATTTATTTTCAAGTCAGAAATGAAGCATTTATTTTAAGTGCTCTGCTCCACAGGGATGAACTGTGGGAGAGGATTGAACAGGGATCCACCTCAGGGAGAGTAAACCTACAAATACGAGTCGCAAAAGCCCAGTACTGCTGACAGATATATATAATCTATTTTTTTTTCTTTGTCGTTTTATATAACCATTATTTAGGAGATATAAAAATGACAAATACATTTTAAATTATTAGCCTTACACAAGGTTTTCTTGTTAACGTCACTGTTACATTTCACTGCGGTATCTTCTGGCAGACCACTAACTTTTCTATTATATTCTCCCCCTTGGGAGCTCCCTGGGGCTGTAACCCCCTGCCTTCCTCCTGTAGGCCCTTCCAGGTGAAGGGTTTCTCTCTCCTCATGCGCTATACCTTTGAGACAAGTTGGGATTTTCTTGCTCACTTGAGTGTTTATGATGATTTCTAATGAAGCGCTCCGCACGCACTCGGGAGCGCGTCCCTGTCTCTGCAACACAACTGGAATCTCTTCCCACGTAACTTGGGGAGGGGAAAACCGGGTGAAGCCTTCAGGTGCGGGGGCTGCGGAGTCCGAGGGAAGGTTTGCTGGAGCCTTGCCTGCCCCGTGCCCCCTTCTGCCTCGGACTCTTTTATGTTGAATCTTTAACCAAAACTTCTTTTATTTTTCCACTATTTTTCCAGCTGTAACTAGTTTAGTTAAAATTTGATTATTACAGCTGCTGTTTCTTTTTACCTTTTTAATCTTTCTTCTGATCTTTAAACTTGTGTCCATCCGTATTTATTCCTTACCTTCTATTGCCCGCTCAGGACTTTTGCTAGCATCTGTTTGATCAATCAGCTGAATAGAGCAGGATTGCATTGTTAATGATACTGAACGATTTTCTGTAATAGTTTAAGTACCATTATTAAACTCCTGAATGAAAACATTTTCCTTGATGGCCAATATTTATCCTTGCTATCGATTCCCTAAGCAGCCGTAAAAAACCTGACTGCAGCCACCGCCGCCGGGGCGGTGGGTGATGCGCGGGATTACCTGCCGCTTTTGCGGGCGGCGATGCTGGGGCGGCTGGTAGTGGTCCTAATGGCCTTGCGGGAAGCCTGCCAGGGGTTTTGGAAGGCACCTAATTGCCGTTGGGATTGAGCAGGATTTAAATCACCCCCTCCAGTAATTTAAGAGGGTCAGATCCCCCCGGTCCCTGCCCGGGGCAGGGAGTGCGCTGGAAGCCCCCCTGTGCTGTTCATAACACCCTATAAAAGGGCGTCAGCAGAGGGTTGGCGAGTTTATTGGCAATACAACAGAAAATAAAGCAAGCTGTAAAGAGCTGCAGAAGGATCTAATGAGGTGGAGGTGATCAGACAGAGGGATAATCAGCGCAGCAAAATGCAGAGACCTGTCGCGGGGGGAGGACGGGGTGGGGGAGCCATCGCTGCATGCGTTTCGGGAATTTTCTAAATTCTTGGGGTGCTACATGGGAGGAAGAATCGTATTATTTTCTGTATGTTTATTATCACCTCTCCCAAACACCTGCCCGCCAGCCCTGGCTGGAGGGAGGATGTTGTCAGCCTCCATCCATCTCTTCTCCTGGGTGGCTTGGCTGGCCTTGTACACCCCTGCTGTACTGGGCAACTCTGGTGCTGGGGAGATCGTTCACCAAAAAACCGATTTATATGCGGTAACTGTGATGGCAGAATTGGATTGAACCTTGTGAGCACTTGTTAACATAATATATGAGGTTTTGTCTTGCTAAATTATATGTATTTAGATCAATATAGTACTCCTGATTGTTATAAACTCAAAATCTTTTACGTAGGAGAAAACACGTGCGGCCCCAGCAGCATAAGAATGCAGACAACTGCAGCGTGACTGACAGCAGTGAGATCAAATCGTGAATGTCTTCTCAAAAACGAGTTTTGCTGACTACATGGAAAAACATTAAAAAAAAAATACATGAAATAGTGGAGGCCCAAGAATCTCTTCCCATGTGTTTGTCTCTTTCCTTTCCAAAGCAAACCTTGGCAACCAGCAGCAGCGGGTATTTAGGTGTGTAACTTCATCTGGAGTTATTCAGTCTTCCACACCAACGGGAGCGGTAGGGCCTGATGGATTTTTGGCTCAGCACATTACTAACCAGTGCACCAGAAATGTGCTTGCATCACGTAGTTTCTCTTTATACTAAAAACAAGAAAATAACCTGACAATGAAAAATCTAAGCGAATGGTGACCCTAAGCTATCTTCGGTTGGTATTTCCATACCCGTATTAACCACGGATTTCCTAGAGCAGAGAATATTGATTTTTGTTTTTTATTCTGAACAAACAGAAGCTGAAATCCTTCTGAAAGGAAGAACTAAGAAAACTTCCTTTTCAGAAGTTTTTCAGTATTTTCCAAACAAAACTCTGCCTCACTGGACAACAAAGCCCGGAATCATAATTTGTAGCTGGGATCCAGCCAGCATCTCCTTCCCAGCTGCACCGGGAGTGCAGTGCCTGGGGCTCCTGCCTGAAAAAGCATTGGCAAGCTGTACGTTTTTATGGATCATTTAATTTTAAAATTTATTACCAGTGATGTTCTGCATTTATTTAAAAAGTTAACAATCAACCAAAACCAAACAAAAAAAAAAATCCACAAAAAAACCACAAAACACCAAGCAAAAGGTGGGCAGACCACATTGAGAAGCACGAAGGTGGTACTTTTTTGAAAAAAACTTTCTACGTGACTCAGGCCTTTGCTGGGCTTTTATTTGCTCTTTCTGCTTAACTCATGAGAGTTAAATATTGCCCGTGTAGTGTGCACACAGTGTGGTACATTAATTTCAAACTCAGTTTTTTGCTAATAATCCTACCTACTCTGAATTAGAAAAAACCCAAATATTTCCGCTCCCTTTGTATAATGCAGAAAAATGTTTGCCTCTTACTGCAAAGCTTTCCGAGGAGCGACTGCATGATGACGTGGAGAAAGGGCTGGATAAAGTACTGTTTCCTGCTCCTTAAGGACTCGCAGACCCTGTGGAACCCGGGGGGTGGTCGCAGCTCTTCTCTTGCACAGGACAAAACCCACGGTCATGATAGATCTTCCCAGCGTCTTTCAGCACCTGAAAGACAAAACCCACAATCACTGAAAATCTTCCCAGCACCTTTCAATGGTGATGGAAATACATGAGATGTCAATAGCTTCAACTCAACTTTCAGTTCATGAAAGCTTGCCCAACGTACAGATCCAGTGCGTTACCCTGGTTCCTCTCCCAGAATTTCTCTCTGGTGTCCCCCAAACCAGATTATATCTACTTATGCCTGCCATGTTGAGTTTATTCCAGGTGCAGCAAATCTCCATCGCTCCCTAGGGCAGGCGTCCCAGCACTGCTAGGGGACTGCCCCGTGGGGCAGGCAGCACTGGAGGTTGTCTCAACGCACGGAACGGTCGTAAAAATAGCAGGTGATCAGTGGAGGAGAAGCATGGGGTAGCAGCCACGGGCAGGTGTGGACTTGCACAAATGCAAGATGGGCAATCAGGCTTATGCCACAGAAATGCCAAAGGGCAATGGGGAAAGAAACACCACGTTAAGTCAGCAATGGCAGGATGTCATCACGTGTAGGAAAGCATCACGTGCAGACCATGTGGAGCAACCTCCCTGTTCCACTTGGCACCATCTCCCTGCTAGTACTGCATCTCGTGTTGGGCACGCTCGCTCAGGCAAAGTGTGGGTGAACTGGAGGACTTCCAGGCACCACAAAAACCAAGAACGTATTTTGGGAAATGTGATGTCTGAAATGAGACATAGAACTGAGTTACTTTTAGGCTGAGTTTGTTTAGGTAAATGAGGACTGAGAGAATGAGCACACAAGTCTTTAAACGGGTAAAAGTTTTCTTCAAAGAGAAATTTAGTCCTGCTCTTCATGTCACGGGGGACAAAATAAGTAACAGTTTAAAACTGCAGCAAGGTGCCTACCTGTAACCGTGTAGGTAAGTTGTGTGGGTGCGTTGCCACCCAGGCGGGCTGTGGATCTCCCTGGAGCTCTGAAACCTCAGGATGGAGGAATCCATCGGGACCACCTGGGTCAGGCTGGCCCTGCTTTGGGCAGGCGGGTGGACCAGGTCCCCCCCAGCGATCCAGAACCACGATGTCAGACAGGCACGGGTAAACGGGGAAGCGAGCTGGTGTTTCTCTGAATGCCAGGGGTCTGGGCTTGGTGCCCTGCAGCCAGAAGCCCCAGGACCTGCGTGCTCAGGGTGCTGCTCCCTGACCATGGTCACGCTAGAGCTAATGGTGGAGAAATGTCATAGGGGTTATGTTGCAGCGTTCCCGTCTTTTGTGCAACTTGAGGGAAGCAGTGGAAACGCTGGCAGGCAGTCCCCGGTCCCAGGGCAGGTGGAAACCATGCGTGAGAGGTAGACCTCCTCCCAGTCGTAGTCCAGCTTTCAGCAGCCTCCGTTGACCACGTGCCTGTGCAGCAGACATTCATTTTCTTCTGTCATCCAGGTGATGCTTTTATATGGCTTATCTTGCACAAGTTTTGCTTTTGTGTGGTTCATCTCGCACAATTTTAGTATTATTCTTTTGAACGCTTCAGAAGCACAAGCTGGTCCACGAGGTTTGCGGTGCTCTGAGTAGCTGCTGGTGCCACGCGGTGCTGTAGGAGCAGAGGCAAAATGTAACCGGTTCACAGCTTCTTCATGTGATCGGTCTCACTCAAAGCTATTTTCTAAAAGTCTTGGCCACACAAACTGCTTCATTTCTCAGGAAAGAGTAAGCTTTATATGTCCCTGTTATTTTTATGGAGTAACAAAAAAAAAAATCTGATTTTTTTCCTATGCAGATTATGGAGAAATAGTCATGCAAATAGGTTATACGTTTATTATCCACTTGAAATTTTAATGTTACCGGTTGAAAGTTAATGAATTTATGGATTGGTTTGATGTAATCATTGGGAAG